>NC_056744.1:1202729580-1203029580 GCF_019279795.1 Protopterus annectens | reverse complement strand
GTGGACCCTGGCCATAAATAAGCTATACAACAGAAGGCGGAAGCTACTATATGACGGAGCAAAATCCCAAAAAGGGAAGGCATCTCTGATCAGTATTAGCAAGAAACTTCGATCCCTCATAAAATCATCAAAGACCAGTTTCGAAAGAAAAATTGCCCTAGACACTAAAGATAATCACAAGGCCTTCTTTAGTTATGTCAGGAACATGGGCGTAAACTACCAAATATGCTCTCAATTGTTGCATAACGGTACAAAATATACCGAACCTACAGACATAGCCAACATCCTGGCAGACAGATTCAGCGCAAACTTCTCCCCCCCCCAAAGGAGCAAATGCCTATCCCAACTGAATGTAACCTCCCTGACATCACAGATGCACAGGTGAAAGCTTCCCTCTCCAAAGCAAAAAACACAGCATCTATGGGACCGGACGGTGTCCCAGGCTGTGTCTTACACAAGCTCCAAGAAGAACTGAACCCTCACATTAAGTCACTGTTCAAACTTAGCCTTACTACAGGATATGTACCCAAAGAATGGTGTACAGCTACAGTGGTCCCACTCCACAAAGGTGGTGCCACAACGGACCCCAGAAACTATCGCCCCATAAGCCTGACTAGTCTGGTCTATAAAGCTATGGAGCGTATTATCATGGAACTCATAAACAAAGACATTGGGAGCCTCCAGACACTGGACCCTACCCAATTTGGCTTTGTTAAGGGCTGATCTTGCCTCTTAAACCTAGTTGATTTCTTTGAAACAGTTACCAAAGCCATAGATAAGGGCAAGGTAGTCCACACAGCCTACCTGGACCTCGCAAAAGCCTTCAACACAATACCCCACTCGGGTATCATAAATAAGCTTACCAGCTTAAATATCAACCCCTATATCACAAGATGGGTTGCAAACTGGCTCAGAGATAGAACCCACATGGTCAGAATCGTGGGTACCATGTCCGAATCCAAACCAGTTACAAGTGGCATCCCACAGGGCTCAGTTCTGGGACCTCTCTTGTTCGGTATATACTTCTCTGAGGTTCAGGCTAACACAGGGGGATTATGGCTGACAAAGTTCTCAGATGACTGCAAACTGGAGGCCATAATCGAATCTCCAGCTGACACAAGCATCCTCCAAAAGGATCTCACAGAGACAGATGCTTGGTGCCAGAGCCACTGCCTCAAGCTAAATGCTAAAAAGTGCATAGTCATCCCCTTTGGGAAAAACAAGGTGCTCACAAATTACCACATAGGTGGTAATCCATTAAGTACAGAAGAAGTAATTAGAGATTTGGGGACCAACGTAGATAGTAATCTCTCCTTTGATAATCACGTTGCCAAAGTGGTTAGAAAG
The DNA here is from genome assembly GCF_019279795.1 of Protopterus annectens. Lineage (NCBI taxonomy): Eukaryota > Metazoa > Chordata > Ceratodontiformes > Protopteridae > Protopterus > Protopterus annectens. The sequence goes on along the minus strand of NC_056744.1, from coordinate 1,203,028,233 downwards.
ACTTTCTATATAGCCCACCATATCACAAAAGGGTTCGCATCTAGATCAAGAGAGGTCATTGTGCCCCTCTACTCGTCACTCATCAGGCCCATAATTGAATACAATGCCCCTTTTGGGATGTACCTTACCCAACACCTGCAGCAACTGCAGAGACCCCAAAAGTACCTCACCAAGAGGATCATGGGCTACAAACAGATGTCCTATGCAGCTCTACTAAAGAAACTCCAGCTCTACTCAGTTGCTTACCGCCTACTCAGAGGCGATCTATGCCTGACGTACAAAGCCATGTCAAATCCAGAATTAATGGACATACTCCACCTCAAAAAATCCAAGTCCCTAAGAGCTACATACTCCAGGGACCTAAACCTCAGCACAAAAATAAATAGGACATGCTGGAGGGACAGATTCATTTCCCAGAGACTCCCCTCACTCTAGAATAGAATCCCAGTTCATGTTAGACATAGCCCCTCGCTGACCCTCTTCAAGCAGAATTTGGACGCGTGGATGGGAAATCGCAAATTATCCCCTGGGATCTCCCCAGTGTCCCTGCTAGACAGAGGCACAGTAAACTAATCTTAAAAGGGTACCTTCTGTGACCTACTTTACAGAGGCACAGTAGGCTAATCTAATAGGGAGGTGGAAGCCAAATACACTCTGGCTAGGCTTATAAATGTCCTAGGGCAGATAGCCTAGTATCTACCTATGAACCTATGAACCTATATGCACAGGGTGTGTACTTGGTTTGCCAGAGTCTGCCATTGACACATCCAATCGACATGTATGTGTGTGTGTGTTAGTGAGGGACAACAGTACAACATGGGGCAATGTTGATGAGATGTGTGTGTGTGTATGTGTTAGCCCTAGATGTTAGCATTATGTGTGTGTGTATGCATGCACACAGTTCCACCATGTGGCTGCCATATATGGGTGTTTGTGGACAGCCACAGACTGTACCTGCCAGGTCATACAGATCACTGTCTCTGGCCACGGACACAGTTCCTGTGCCTGGCAGGGGTGCTACGGACAGTATCAGGCACTAAGCCAGACTGGGTACTGTCATCAGAGGCAGTGGGTTGTTGACTGGACACATGTCCCTGCTGGGACTGTCCAGAGCCATGTGCACGTGGTCTTCTAGGACGGTCTAATGACAGCACAGACCCAGCATTGCTGCGGCTGGTACTGGCACTATGGGAACGGCTGTGGGTTTGTTGTCGTCCGTGATGACTGCCAGATGATGATGTTGCTGGCATACGTCCACGTCGATGCCTCAACTGTCCTGCACTGTCCTGGCTCATGGACATGTAGTTGTGGAACAGATCTAATGTGTCCCCCCAACGTCTATCAATGACCTCGCTGATATTACGGATGGCAGCCGCAACATCATGCATAGTGTCATTCATAGCGGTGCGATGTGCTCTAAGCTCCCTCAGACCCTGTCTGGTGTACCGTTCCATATGTGCCTGTGCCTGCATTACAGCCCAGAACATAGCTGAGGTTGAAAGACCTCTGTGGGCACGTCTGACAGGGGCAGTACTACCACGGATGCTCCCATGAGAACCCCTGGACATCTGCCTGTGTGGTACCATGTCAGGAATCTGGCCATGGCTGCTGTGAGGGGATGCATGTGCCAATGATACCAAACTATCCTGGTCAATGCCCACTGTATGCTGTCCCTCAGCTAAGGACATTGGTGACACTGGATGTATCGGCAGGATGACTGTGCGCATTGATGGGGTTGACTGCTGTGTAGTGTCGATTGGCTGACCAACAACAGACCCTGACACACCTCCCTGTGCCATTACACATGTATCATCATTATCACTATCCCAGCAATGGCTTCAGGTTCCCTGCTGCACTCCACCAGAGCAACATCAGAACCTGTGAGAGGTAGACAGGAAACACGGTTTACAAATGTGTACACAATGTTAGCACACATGCACACAGGCACACAGGCACACAGGCACACATGCACACTCCTCAGTCCAGCTGATACAAACACACACACACCTGCAATCCAACACATACACAATACTGTTTGAGGGTGGGTGACAGTATCACAAGGAAGAATATCACTGCACATGTGTTAGTATGCAGATTATGTGTTGCACAGGAACATGCAGTGCAAGTGTAAGCAGCCCTTGTTAATAACAGTATACGTGTACTTGATGCTTGTGTGTAGTGGTTCAGTGATTGTCTCCTCCCTGGGACACAATGTGTACAAGGACAGAACAATGTTGTGCAAGTGTTGAAAGCTGTGGGTGCATATATTTGCACACACACACACACACACACACACACACACACACACACACACACACACACACACACACACACACACACACACAAAACACATGACGGTGCTACACAATAACTGCTATGTGTACTTTTGTGGTCAGTGGAACTGGATGTGGTGTAGTAACATGATCCATGATCAACATGCATCTTGTGGTCAGTTAACAATACTAATGTGTGCCACACAGGTAGCTAGCATGCTGTACCTGAAGTGCAGTAACATGACTACATCCACAATTACACAGCCACCTGTTACATGGGTGTGTAAGGTGGCCGATAGTGAGCATTGCCTAACATGAATGTATTATTTGTTCAAGACTGTTGCACAAAAACATGATAGGCCTCTACCCCTCAGGTATATTATGTGTGCTGCATAGATGATATGTGGGATACTGAAGGGTGGCCATACAGCAGGTGTCATAATTGGACATGTGTAGCATGTTAAGGTGTAGTGTCTATGCCAAACATGTGTGTGTTGTGTACATGTGTATCAGGTATGCCTATCCAATGTCTGATACTGTGTTGCCACATGTGTGTGTGATGCTCTGTGTATTGCATGTGTGTGAGGCAGCTACTGAGAATAATGGGATATGCATAGTCTCACAGCAAACATGCATAGCATGCATTATGCGTAGGTGTGTTACATGTGCACAGACTACACCTCCATATGACATGCACATGTCATTAGCAATAGTATTGTTATTACACACTCACTAGCATGGATTGGCTGCCTTTCTGTCACTACAGAGGGACCTGCAAAAATATGACAGTGATTGCCAGTGGCCACAACTGTGCCATTGATACTGTGAGTATGATAAAGTACAGTAGTACAACAGTTGGCTTTCACAGGTGTACAGATTATACACAGAATATCAATCTTGCACAAGAATAGGCAGGTTAACAGCTACACACACATTACACATCTCACACACGTATAAACTACCAGTACAGAGAACAGTCAACTACAGATACGGCATGTTACCTGCACACTCCATTTCAACATGCTGGGTGGCTCCAGCCTCCATGATGACACATGTTTATGGATGTTGGTGTTGTTGGCCTGGAGCCATGACACTTAGGAGGAGCTCCTTCACACTGGTGGGGGGGGTGGATAGGTACCCCACCATCTGTGGTAAGCTGTTGTCTGTGGATATCAGACGCACGCTGCCGGACATATCTAATTAAATCACTGCAGTGATGGCGTACCTGCTCATATGTCTGGTTATGCATGCCTATGTCATTTACCCGACGGACAAGATCTTGCCACAGTGCAGCCCTCTCATGCTGGTTCAGGCTGGTCCTGGAAAACAGCACAGAGAAATTCTGCACCAGGCTCTGGTGGATCTCCTGTTCCTCTGCTGCTGTATAAGGTGGGTTACACTGATGCACCATCGCCCTGGAAAGAAAAGAAAAATATGTGAGCAAGTCATGTGGCACACTTAATATTCTAATGTACTGATATCACTTAACTGCCATATATAGCATCTGTCTGTCTATCAGGGGATACACATGTTCAATACCACATATCAGTGCTCAAACCACAACTGTCTGACAGTGCCTGCCACATTCCATACAACAAACTAGTATACACCAGCATTCGGCACACTGTTTGGGATACAATGCACAACGTCACACTGGGGGTATGTATCAAGCTAATGGATGAAGAATATTGTCATCCCATGCAATGAATGCAATGCACATTTACAGTTTCAATGGTAATCCACCCTAGTCTTTGATGCCATACCCCTACCTGACATATGTGCACAGTTGTTAATGTAGCCAGCATACTGCTGTCACAGAGTATACATGCTGCCAGGTACACACACATACCCTGTAACACACATGTGATTGCAGCCATGGTACAGGCATCATTACACACACATTACACATTCATACAACACACAAATGTATGAGGACACAGATGAGCATTAACTGTGTACCTTATAGTACTGTGTGCCCCTACTTACAGATACCTATGCATGAGGTATGTAATCTGTGCAGACTACAGGAAGCACACCAGACACTGCTACCAGGGAATGTGAACATACACCATACTGTAGTGTTTAGGCCTACAACTTCAGGTACTACAACGGTTCATATGTGAACTGGATTCAACAGCAGTACCACTTACTGAGCATACATGCATTGCTTCTGCCTACAATGGGACACCGCAGTCGTACACAGGGAACTACGGCACAACATATGCCAATCTACTATGTTTGCATCCCGATAACTGACACATCTTTCTCTGGCCTCACACCTAGGACACAAACTACCATGATGGACACAAACTCACGCTAAGCTATCACACATTTACAGACCTTGCACACAGTGAGTGTCACACTCATTCAACCTCACATGGCTGGTATTGCACTGAGTACATGTGTGTGTGCATTGTGTCATAGGTAGGTACTATGCTATTGGCCCTGGGCCTAGGGCAGCCTAGCCATATGCTACCCTGCCCTTTGGGACACATGTAATGTGATTTTACTTGCTTCTGTCAAACGGTTACACAGAGGTGACTCACAGGGTATATTACCTATCTCCACAACATTCATCAGGGGTATGTATGACATCTACTAATAAGGAGCCTTGTCTGTTAATGCTGGGTGGTTTAGTCCAGGGTATGGCATATGTGTGTATAGGAACCTGTACCTCCAGCATGTGCTGTTTAGTGCGGTGACAAGGATTAGGGCCCTAGGTCATGTAGGCTGGACGGATTGTGAGGTGTTGCCATGGTGGTTGGCCGACTGGTATGGGTGTGACATAACTCTGTATGTCCAGCAGTGGTAACCTCTGTGTAGGAAGTATGCAAGGCACTCTAGCTGTGGTTCTGTGAGTCAGTCTGCATAGGGAATGTGTTTGAGGGCATTATCAGTCTTTGTTAGGTATGTCTGTGGCCTTTCCACTTGCTGTAGTTCTCATGGGAGGTACATACTGCATAGGACATTGTGAGGTGTAGAGGGGTACACTGACTTATATTTCCCTAGCTGACACACCTTTTGTGATGAAATGTACCATGTACAGGGATTACAAGACTAGTGTGCCACTGTGGATATTAAAGGGGAGGCTATTGTACACCTGTGTCCCATGTTCCCTTCTAACACCTCCAGTGGTAGGCAGGCAACCACCTATGTGGTAGTTAGTGCATAACGTGTTTTGGAATGGGGTATGGTACTGCAGTATCAACACTGGTGTTCAGTCCATGCCTTGGTCACCAGGCACCTGTTTCAATACATCTGTCCCCATGTCCCCCTCTCTCACTCTCTCTCTCTCTCTCTATATATATATATATATATATATATATATGTGTGTGTGTGTGTGTGTGTGTGTGTGTAAATATATATGCATATCTACATATATGTATATATATATATATATATATATATATATATATATATATATATATATATATATATATATATATATATATATATATATATATATATATATATATATATATATATATATATACACATATCTATAGACATTCATATCTCTCTGTATATATGTATGTAACTACACATATATATATATATTTTTATAGATAGATAGATAGATAGATAGATAGATATATAGATTATATATATATATAGATATATAGATATATGTATATATATAGATATATGTATATGCATATATATATATATATATATATATATATATTTATATACACCCATACTTCTAAACATCCATTGCTGTACATATACATGCACATCTAGGCACATAGACTGCCCACCTTTCATGGTGGGAATATCACTTCTGAAACAGTTGTGAGACATACCATTCTGTAATGATATTGCACAGTGTTGTTCAGAATGCATTATGCTGTCCTCAGGCCGTTTAGCTGTAGCAGGCCTCACTGGCTCAGTCCCAAAGAAGTTCACCACCACATGACATATACCTGCACTGCATGCTGCTTTCAATGCCACACACTACAACCTACATTGATATGTGCACATAGCAACCTTCTACTACATATGTATGTCCAGCCTTCACTAACAGTTGCAGTATGTCCCTTGCCCTATGCACATCTGCATATACATATAGATACAGACTGCTAACACATATGGAGGGTTCACAGTATGCAGATTACCTTTCAGACACATCATTCAGATGCCAGCAAATACATATCTGTTACATACATTACCTTTGTATTTCTCACCTCTGTCAGTTGTACCTGTTGATGTGTTGTATTTCTGTATTGTGTGGATTGGTGTCTCTGACAGCTTTTTTCTTTTGGCTTGCTTTTTTTTTTGGTCTCTGTCTCTGTCTCTTTCTCTATATCTCTCTCCCTCCAGTTGCTGCAATGATATTATTGCATGTGTGGACTGGCAGTACAGGCTGCTTTTGTAGGTATCTGCAGATGTGCATGTGATGGCCTCTGCACCAATTGGTGGCCAGCATTTAGTAATTGCATGCAGCCTGCTGTGTGGTAATTGCAGTTCTCACTGTGATTTCAGGACACTGCTATAAAATGATAGGTTAGGTAGGCATTTTTCAGTTTTGCAAGGTGGGGACCATGCTGGTTTGCTGTGGACACTATTGTGTCAGTCAGAAGGTTGGTATGTCTCTCATATCTAATGCTGTGTTGTAGCCACTGAATTGCATGTTGTACTGAAACCTGACTGTTGCTTCTTCCAGTTCATTCTTCTCAGTGTGTATGTTAACTCACACCTGCTAATGCTAACACTGTTTACATGGGAGTATGTACTTTCCTGTGGGATTTGTGGATTAGCTGGCATACAACAGTAGTTCTTGCAATGTGTTGCTATGGCTTTTCTATTTTCCCTTTACATTCACTCCTTGAATGCCTGATATTTGTCTTTACTGGAATGTGTTGCTATGACTTTCCTATTTTCCATTTACATTCACTCCTTGTAATGCATGATATATTTCTTTCAGCACTAAGCTCTTATATGTCTGCTGTGGCTTGGTGGTACTTCGTGCAGTCTGGTGAGTCCAAGGTCTGGGGTTTGACACTTACAAAGGTATTTTATTTTGCTGCTGAGCAGTACTAGGGCCTTGTCATACAGAGTGAATAAGGCACCTTTAAACAGTTGTAAGCAGGACGCAGGATGTCAGTAGGGACACCAGCTAGGGATGTGCAGGCTGGTTGTAAGGAAGGTCCATAGCTGCACATTTATTTAACTGCAATAGATGTACATATGTTTGAAATTTGGTGTGACATTTGAAACCTTCCACCCCTGAGACAGGGGTGAGGACAACTAAGTATATTGTACTAACAATTATGAATATTAGGCACATGCAGTGCTTGTGAACTGCTATACTGTCATTAGTATGTTACTGACTTCTGAACAGTTTGTGTTTTATTTGTGTTGACATTAGCACAGTCTGCTCACGACAAGTGGACATATGTCAGTACTGTGTATTATTATGGATAGTAATCTGTCTGTGTACCTCCCACCTGTGGACATATCCAGCTGGTAGACGGAGGTTAGCCTAGTATTCCTTGACTGTGCACCACACCAGTCTTTTCAGCACCTGCACAATGACATTGTCACAGGTGGTTGCTAGCAGTACATGGCTACATCCTGTGATATTTCTGTGTTGTACTCCTACATAAGGGCATGCTTGTGGAGGTCATTCTACAGCTATTTGCAGAGTGTGTAACAGCAGACAGGCTGATATGTCTGTGTAATTCTGACACTTCCAGGCCTCAGATACTCTCAGGTATATATTTGACCAGCCTCAGGGAAAGGTACATATCAGTGGGATACGCCCATGATATATTTCAGATATTCTGCAGTTGTGACTGTGGGGTATTTTGAGCATATGTATTACTACACCATTTCTGACATGCAAGCAGTGTCTACTCTAACTTATTGACAGTTACCATTGTGTGGGATTCCCCACCTTTCTGCCTACTGTTAGTACATTTCACAGGGAGTCAGTGGGGCACAACTAACATTTGTTTGCAAATCAGGGACATCCCTGTAAATCAGTCACAGTTGGGAGGTCTGGCCTCTTTCCTATGCAAATATGGTGGTGTTTTAGCATGGCTGTTTCCTCTTATCACACTCATGTAATGCAATTCCACAAGAATTGCCAGTAAAGATACACAGAACAAGCTTTGTGTAATGGCCTTCCTATTTTCCCTTTACTTTCACTCATTGTATTTCATGTTATATTTCTTTCAGCACCAAGTTCTTGTATATCTGCTGTGGCTCAGTGGTAAGTCATGCAATCTAGTGTTTCCAAGGTCCGGAGTTCAAGACTGACAGGGGTATTTTATTTTTCTGATGAGCAGACTACAGGCCTTGTCATACAGAGTGACTAAGGCACTTTTAAGCAGTTGTAAGCGGGTTTGCGCGATGCTTAGCTATGCTTAGCTAAGCGCACACAAGTGCACACCCTCTGAACACTGCTTAAAAGTGCTTACTCCTGCTAACACCCGTGCTAATTTCTTTTAAAGAAAAGAAAATGGGGAAATAGGAAAGTGGTGAAAAAGGGGGCACAAAGAGGGTAGGACAGTAGGAAAACAAGCTCGGGATGTGCAGGAAGGATGTAGGGAAGGCCCATAGCTGCCCAATTCTTTACCAGCAACAGCTGTGCATATGTTAGAAATTTAGAGTGAGATTTGACACCTTCCACCCCTGAAAGAGGGGTGAGGACAACAAAATAGGTTGTACAGCCAATTGTAATTATCAGTTTACATGTCCAGCAGATATGTGTGCGAAATGGGCAGCTATGTATGAGGCGTAATTTTTTTGTGGGAACAGAGTGCCCTTTTTTTTTTTTCAGGTCAGAGTGGAATGTGAGGTACAAGAAGAAGGTATATTTGGGGAGGTAGGTTTGGGAGGTTAACAAACAAGACAAACGAGACACATACAGGGGCGGAGTATGACACATGTGGGGGGTAAACAATTGACGGGGATGGATGTTTGGATATCGCAAGCCCATGAGCCCACAGATGGCAACAGTGGAACTGAGATCCCCACCCACGGGCAGTTACCACTGCGCCTTCACAGCCCAGGCTGGGGCTGTGCTGGGGGCTGGATAGGGCAGGCAGGCACACCCGTGAGTTGCGCCACTCTTGCCTCAAGCTGGAGTAGGGGATCAGTCATGGAACGCCTGATCTCACTACGCACCACAGACCGGACCCTTTGGAGGGTGAGTGGAGGCTCTCCTCCGGCCGCGCTTGCAGAGGGGGGATGTGCCCCATCCCCTGCAATGCTTCCACCCGAAGGTGGCACAGGGCCACCGGAGAAGGAGGTCCCTGCCTGGGCACTGGTGCCAGGTGCACTCGCCAGCTGAGGTGGGAGAGGTGGGTCTGCTGGAACCCGCCTTCCCTGTTGTCCTATGTTTACCAATATTTTATGGCATTTTGGGTTAGTAACAAACAACACCATTCAAAATTAGTTGTAACAACATGCATTAGTATTCCCATTAACCAAACACACATGAATTCCAAACATTGAGCAGCAAGCATAACACATGCATATTTAGAACAACAGTGGACATTCCAACAGCATGCAGGGTTGATTGGTGGCAACAGGCCATCAGGTTTGGATATGTGAACAGGGCACATGCATCAACGTACATGCAGATATGTATAAACCAATAGGACAAATGTCCATGGGAATTAATTGTGAATACACATACCCAGTTTGGTGTGGAATGGCATAATTTGTGAAAATAGGGTAGGGTGGAGAAATATTACATTAACAACTTAAACTACCTATACATATACTGTACATTCCTAGTAGATGCAGATATATATCCCCTACATATATTAGTACAGTTTCCTGTATGTAACCTTAGGAATGTTGGTGATGGGGATGTTACTGCTACATTAATATACATTCCATTTGTATTCATATATGTTCATATCTGGCTGTGTTCAGGTAAAGCATCCTGCTACATTTGATTTATATGGGTCTAGACAACTGTGGATGTTCGGCATTTCATACAACCATACTATCTCCATAATGCAAGGGTAGAGCAACATATCCAAATTGTGGGATGGACACAGTCCAGGTTCTGTACCTTATTAAAGACATTTCACTCTTTGGTTCTGGCTGCCTCATTCATTTCATTATGTAGTGAATGCAGTATACCTTTATTCCAGACTTATTACAGCTTTCTTGGTAGCTTCAAACTCTTTCTCACACTCTCTCACTTATTTTATATTTACATTTCAGGATGGTACTTAATTCTAGGCTTTATTAACATTTATTACTGGGATACAACAATCATTTCCAGCTGACTCACTTATTTCATATGGCAGAATTTACAAGGATGTATTTGACGCTTGTCTGTCCTTTGTTGATTGATTACAGCACTCATTTTCAGGCTGAAGCAGTTATCTGATATTACAATAAAGGTGGAAACTCTATTTGAGACTTGTTTAAGTTTTATTAATGGATTGCAATACTCTTTTTCAGGCTGCATCACTTATCTAATCTTACTATACTAGCAGAATCTTTCTTCTAGGCTTATTTGACCTTTTTTACTGGGTTACAACACTGAACTATTTTACAGGCTGTCTCACTTATATTCTATAACAATACCAGCAGAATAATTACTAACCTGCCTGGTGTCGCAACCTTGCCAGCCTATCAGCATAGGCTTGCCAATTCGCGGAACGAACACCTGCAGCTGTAATATAAATGAAGGAATATTGGAACATACCTATCCATACTATAGGCTAGGATAGCATTTCTTATATCCTTAATTACATGGATACTTACTCAGTAGTGGGGCATTGGGCATTTGACGGGCCTCCTGGATCCATCAGTTCAGTTGGTCCTCCTTTTGTCGCTTCAGGTCCGCATGGTGGTGACAGACCTGTTCACCAGTCTTCGGAATGCCTGTGGCACTGGAGAGATCATGTGCCAACCGGTTCCATGCCTCTGCCTTGTACGCTCCCCATTGAACCTGGCCCTGCATGTGTTGGCTTTCATGATGATGGACTAGGAGCCAAACCATATATTTTGACTCCTCAATGCCCCACCTTTGTGCTCTAAAGTAATTTCCCTCTCCTGCACCTGCCATCCTGACTGCAAATGGGTACCACAATCAGTTATGGTGTGTATTCCTGCCTATGGGGCTTATATATGCTGGTTTTCCCGCATTTATTTGTGATTGGCCGTTTTGGATATTTATCAGCTTACAGCAAACCTGCTTTGTCATGGTTATATTTTCATTCATTCTTATATGTATGGTAATACTGTATTTCTAAGTACAACTGTCATGGCTTAGTGGTTCAGTACTTTGACTATGGTGCACAGTATCCCGGGTTTGACCCTTGTCATTGCTTTTTTATTTTATTACTGTCTAGACAGGCTAGGAGGTGTGTCTGTGTAAAGGCGACTTTGCTACAGGTTGCTCAACGATGCCCAATGGTAAGCTGGTTGGCGCGCTGCACAGCTCTGCGCAAACGGCTTACGCTGGGTAATGCATTATTTAGCTATAAGCAGTCATATTAAGCTAGGTGAAGCACTGCTGAGCTATGGGCACTCATATTAAGCTTGTTAAAGCACTGCCCAGCTACAGGCACTCATATTAAGCTTGTTAAAGTGCTGCTAAGCTATGGGCAATTATGTTCCTTTTTTATATATTACATCGGTTTTGTTCACATATACATGGGCCATTTCATTACATTTTACTTAAATTATAGTTATATATGTCGGGAAATTGTTTCATACTTATTTAAATAAAAAATGGAATCAAAAGAACGTTGAATTCTACAACTGCGCTATCTTCCCTGTAACAACGTTGTACACAGAGGGGACGCAGTGCAGTCTCCGAAAAAAAACTTTTAATATAAAATAGATACAGACAGATAAAACATTTCCTTGCCTAAGCAAGCATACAGAGTTAAGCGCTTTCACCTACTGGATGTAGGCTTCCTCAGAACTCTTTTTTTCAGAGACTGCACTGCGTTCCCTCTGTGTACAACGTTGTTACAGGGAAGATAAATAAAAAATGGAGAATGATGTTGTGAGGGCTCGAACTGTGACTACCTCCTCTTTGGCCGACATCTCTACCGCTACGCTATTGCTACTTGGCTTAATTTGAATATGTAGATCTTATATGCTTTTCAATGTCTGCTAACTGTGGCTGAGCGAAGGGCATACCAGCATAAGCGCAAATGCGGGCAAACATATTGGAAATTATAAAAAAAAAAATTAAACTGTTATTTTTACATTTTATACATTTTCAGTAGGGTTTATTCTGTGGAGATGTGTGGTGTTGTGTTCCTTGACATTTCAGCGGACTCGCTCGTGGGTGTTTATTATCAAGACTCTGACTCTTCTGGGGGCGTGTTCCTTTGCAGTACTCGGCAATCGGACACGCCCCCTACTTTCCTACACGGACCGTGTTAGACTAGGGTATGATTCAGCATGCCCTCATGAATATGCATGGCATTATGACGTCATACCGTTCAACTGCAGCCTCCGAGTAAGACATATTAAGTCACACATGGAGGTTTCATGAATCCAGCCCAGTATGTTACCATCAGTATTACTACTGCAAGTTTTATTAAATGTATAGTTTTAATTGTTTTTATTGTATTTAGTACTGTTAGTTAATAACTGGTTATTTGAATAGCTTTCATTGTTTAATAATAGGGATTTTAAATGTTTGAATATTTAATATTTTTGAACTAATGCTATTGGTTTATATGGTTAATTAAGTCATGTGATTTTTCTGGTTTTATAAAAGGAAGGGTTTCAGTTGCGTTACTTTGTCTGAAGAAGTTCATGCTAATAAAGTGGACGAAAGTGCTCACAAGTACAAGCTGTGAATTTGTGTTTTTTTTCTTCTGCCGAGCTCCTTTACACATATTTGTTTACTTAGAAGAAAAGTTTCACTGAGTATGAGTTCAGACAGAATCCCTACGAAGCTGAATTGTGAGTACTTTTAACATATCGATAATGCACTGTACTAAATAAAGTTATATGTGAGTTTCTGTAGCATTGTACCCATGCAAATTTATAAAGATTTAATTTATTTTTGTAAGATTCTGATCCAGGTACTACAAATTCTAAATTTGCTTTTGCAAGCAAAAGTCCAAGTGAAGGATTTTATGAGATAAATTGAAGAAAAGCAAGATTTATTTTATTTATTTATTTCATTTATTTATTTTGCTTAAAGTCTACAGTGCAGTACAAAGAATATGGTTAAACTAAAAAATAGTATTTTATGCATGAAGAGCAAAACAGATGGAGGAGAACATGATTAAAAATGTATACTTGTTTTACTAATGGTCCAAACAAACCAGAGTGTGTGTGTGTATGTGTGTGTGTGTGTGTGTGTGTGTGTGTGTGTGTGTGTGTGTGTGTGTGTGTGTGTGTGTGTGCAAAATGCACCTTACTTCAGCTCACCCATTCCAGGCCTGATTCCAGCACCACATTTAACAGTTTGGCTTTATTTCAGAACTGTAAGCTGACTAACCTCAGACATCAACCGAGCAATCAGCAATGAAAATGGGCGCTTTATTTTCCAAGTTCTCACATCAATGTCTTCTTTAATATTTGATGTAGTTCCTGCCACTTACCATACAAACCCACATATTTGATATCATGTAATTTCTGATGCATCCTTGACTTTGACATCATTTCAAAGTACTCCAGTGGTAAATGTTACAGTAGAAGTGGATCATTGTTATTAAAATAGGGGGAAGGTGGATTTTAATGATTTATTTACTTTTTCCATATCATACAGACAAAGATTTCCTGAACGTGTGCTTCTGACTGGTGTTTAAGCCATGCTACTACAGCAACTGAAGTCTTCATATATAGAGACTTCCCAGTCTGATTTAATTTGCTTTGCAGGTTAAAATGAGTTTCAGTTTTATATTAAGGCAGATCACATTCAAGTGTGCAAGTAAACTTGGCAAGATGATGGCAACAACTTTAAAACAACTCTTTAATGTAGAAAGTACCTCAGAAGACTAAAAATAGCTAGCATCTCCACTATTTTAGAGAACATTTTCAGACTCACAGGTTTGCTCCCTTCATCAATGTTAGATGTACCATGACAGAAAGAGCAGAATAAATGCAGCACCAGAACACTGATTAATTGCTCAATGCCACAGGACATTCAATAAATAAGGGAAGGAGATATATGATATATGCAAATACTGGCTAGCTGCAGGCTAATTTCTGAGGTACTTTCTACATTAAAGAGTTATTTTAAAGTTGTTGCCATCATCTTGCCAAGTTTACTTGCATATGTGAATGTGATCTGCCTTAATATAAAACCGAAATTCATTTTAACCTGCAGAGCAAATTTTTTATGAAAGGATAACTAAGAGCAATGACAGAAACAGTGGGTACTTATTCTACAATCTGTTGTGCATTTTGGGAAGGCCTGATGGAAAGTGTTGGTAGATGTGAAGGCTGCCAGCCTAGCTAGATAGAATTTTGTAAATAGTTCTGTCATTGTAAATATAAATATGATCCACAGGCTGGTGTAACAAATGTAAGAAAATTGTGTTATGTTCTGAGCTTCAAAAACGTAATCACAGTGCACCCTGCTGAAAGAAAGCTGATAAGTAAAGCATTTTATGACTGTTTGACCTCAAGATCAGAGACAGGATGTCTCGGCTAGAAATTCTTTCTATTGTCTTTAAACATAGATAATTACTAGGTCTCACATGTAAAGTGTCTCCTATTGCTGTGGCTTCCTGGCAGGTGGAGATCAAAAGAGAAATGTTAAATTTTAAGTTCTGTGAGCCTGGGAAACTTAATCAGAGAAGAGACAGGAATGGTGTAATCTGAAATGACTCAGCAGTACTATGTATTATCAATTGAAGGACGGAAAGAAAGACAGCATTTTGTATCTTGTCTTGGATCTACTAAGAACAACCACTCACCAGCACTTGCTTGCTCTGTATGTAAGTAGTATTTAGAACAGTGATTTCTCATAGAGATAGATAGAAATAGCCAGATTAGTCTAGCTGTTTTCTGTATTTATGTCAGACTATCCTGCAATATTGTTTTAAAATATTTCCTGTGATTTCTGAACTGTCATTGTGTTGAAGTAATACGTATTGTCTTGTGTTTTTATTTATTTAATATTAAATATTTTTAAACCTTTCAACTGTGGCTGTTTTGTGTAGAGATAATTTAAGCTCTAGAGTACTTGCATGTATTTGGCGATACTGTACAAAGCCACTCCAATAGTCTTGCTATTCATCACACTTACTAAGTGGATAATAATAATATTGCACAGTAAAATTGGACACCCTTTGTTAAGGGTCTTTATAGTAGTTGATAAGTAGTGGTTGGTGGCAGTGATTTCTACCTTATAGTCTGGGCAGGAGGGGACATAACTGGAGAACCTGTGCCAGCCTTCCGCAGGAGTGCCTGCGTGTTTGTATATAATTCATAACTCAAAGTGTGTGCGTGTCAGCTACTTGGGCAGAAACACGAAGCACTGGTTGACAGAGAGGGTGACGGAGGTTTTGGCTTGACCACTCATCTGAGATCGAACCCTATAGCTGTGCCAGTGGGGAGTCTTATTGGGGATCTGGAGAGAAAGGCAGAAACCATGCCCAGACTGACTGTGATCTCTGTGTGCTCTTAAGGGAAATTGTATTTTACTGTGTATGTACTTGCTATCTTCCCAATGTGGACGCCCCTCATTGGTGCTAGTGATGAGGAGTGAGGCTCCTTGATTACTGGGCAAGTGCACAGACATCTCATATTAATTGGTTGGCAGTGGTGGGATATCCACACCACATATTAATTGTTTGGCAGTAGTGGGATATCAACATCAAATGTTAATTATGTGATAGTTTTGAGTTAGCCACATCACATATGAAATGGCTTGTAGTGGTGTCGATAGTGAATTCCTGTAGCTTGTGTACAGTGATCACTGAAGGTATTTTATACTGTAAATCAGCCATGCAGTGAACATTCAGAGTACAGATCATAATTGTTTTATTTCTTTTGTTAGCTTAGTTAGTCAGGGAGAGCAGACAAGCATGTCAGCAGAGGAATATGGCAAGCTGACTAGGAGCCAGTTGGCTGAGATGTGTCAGGCTAAAGGACTGGTGCATGGAAACCTGACTAAGGCAGACATGATTGCATCTTTGGTCACAGCTGCATCAGAAAATAGCAACCAGGAGGATGATCAGACTGGCCATGGAGATGTACAACACTCACAGAATGAACAGCTCAACCTTTCTACAGAGGACTTAAAAATCCATCTGGAGCTAAAGAGACTTGAGTTGGATGCCAAGCATTTGGAAATAGAAGCTGAGAAGAAGGAGAGGCAGAGACAACGTGAAAAGAAGATGTTGACTATTTGCCAGAGTCATAGAGGTAATGGGGAAGGGAGTAACCGGAACTCACAAACACAAAAGGTCAGTACATTTCTTCCACAGTTTACAGAGGGGGATCATTTTGATAGTTTCATTCAAATGTTTGAGAGGGTGTGTAAACAGTATGATGTTGACCAAAGGCTCTGGGTACAGTTCCTCATCCCCATACTCCATGAAAAAGCTGTAACCATTTTCTCCAAACTGTCTGACAATGATTTCTTAAATTATAATGCTGTAAAGAATTGTTTGCTAGAATTTTTTAAGCTAATACATGAATCTTATAGGAAAATGTTTTGTGAACATAGAAGCAAGGCAGATGAAAGTGTGTATGAATATGTTGCTGAACTAAGCACTTATTTTTATAGGGTGAGTGGATGTCAGGTCACCACTTTTGAAGGGCTGGCAGACGTTTTGGTGATTGAACAAGCCCTTTGCACTTTGCCTGAGGACATGAGTATCTGGTTAGCTGATAGACAATGTGCTACTTCAGATGAGTTGGGAAAGAAGGGAGACCTATACCTAGCAAGCACTGCGACACTGCACAGGAAAGGGGCACCCAGTGCTGCTCATGGGTCTAAAGGAACCCATGGTGGGCAGCCAAGATTGCCCCAACAGAATTTCCCAGTAGCAGGGGAAGACACTAGTCCAGGCATATATCCAGGACCTAGGGTTAAATTTTTTGAATGCAACCAGTGGGGGCATGTGGCATATAGATGTCCACGGAGGCAAGGTGGGAATGACGGGTGAGAGAGCCAGTAAGTGGGAAAGACAAAATGCCAATAGTATGTTGTCTTGAGACAACAAGGGTACCAAACTACCACAAGAGGTTATATCCTATTGTAGTGAATGCCAAAGAGACCACTGCTAAGAAAGATACAGCCTCTGACATAACCATTGTGAAGCCTGCAATGGTTACAGAGGAGCACTCCTTGCCTGGGCAGTCTATTCCAGTCAGAGCTTTAGGAGGGACCCCATTTCAAATACCTTTGGCTAGGGTTCACATTGACTGGGAGGGTGGAAAAGGAAGCCAGCAAGTAGGTGTGTTTGAGGATATCCTTGCAGATGTCCTGATAATGAATGATTTTGATAATGTCATACCATGTGCTCATGCAGTTACATGCAGTCAGGCTTAGAGACAAGCATGTGGGTCTGGTAGCCTGGGGGAGACCCAGACCAACCGCACACTTGCAGCCAGGACTGGTGAGGTGGTTACTTCAGTGAGGGAGCTACTCTGTACCAGTGTGACTGAAGGTGAGCCACAGCTGCTTGTAGGTACTGATGTTACCTTGGACAGTGTGATTGCAAGGGCAGAGGTGAGTAATAGTACCCAGGCTGGCAGTGAGGCACCACTGTCAGTGGATACCAGACTTCTTCTGGAAGGGGAGCTGGGAAGGGTTATAAAGAGTGAGTTGAGACAGGCTCTGCTCTCAGACCCTACATTACAAGTCCTGAGGGAGGTAGCTAGTGAGGCACCTGATTTTCAAGTGAAGGGGGAATCTGTATACTGGGACAAAGGGTTACTGTATAGAGAGTGGACCCCTGTGGGAGGGCCAGAAGGTGGAGGATACAGCAGTTGGTAGTGCCTAGAGCCTACCATCTGGCACTTCTAGCCATAGCCCATGATATTCCCTTTGCAGGTCATATGGGCATAAAACATACAAAGAGATGTATTATGAAGAGCTTTTATTGGCCTGGGATTTCCAGAGATGTAACAAGGTACTTCAGAACCTGAGAGCAGTGCCAAAAGGTAGGCATTTTGTTACCTCTTTTCCATTACTGTGGAGCATTTCACAACAGAACACTGGTGAAAATGGTCTATTAGCTTGTTATGAAAGGAGATACTGCCAGCATAGCTATCTCACATTTTGTAAATAATTATGTCATTGGTGAATATCAAAATGATTTTAGTAAGCTGCTTGTGTTACAACTGTATTAGAACTGTATGTTATGTGCATATCAAACATGTTTGTACAGATGTGTGTTGAAAAAGTTTTGAAAAATGCTTGTGTTTAAAATGGATCCACAGTGTGCCCGACTGGAAAGGAACAGAAATTTACATGCACTATTATAAATGGGTAAATGTATATATTTTAATAGTGAAGGCTGGGATACAGGAAGTTAATCTCAGTCTAGTAAATTTCAGAAAAATAGATGAAATGAAATTACTTATGGCAGCAAGGAGACACAATGTCTGTGCTGAGAAGATTTATATATTGTCTTGGAAGTATTTTATTGTTTTGTGACTTCCAGTATTTGCCATAGATCTCAGATCTATGCATTTTCACAGGTAGATGCTAAATATTGCCAGATTCCAGCAGTCAGAGTTTCACTTGGGATAGAGTCAGATGACAAGAAATGATGTCATTCTGCAAGCTATCCCAGCAGTAATATTTGTGATATTACTTTAATAACTCTCTGAGTAAGGCACAGCATTCCGTATTCTGTCTTGGACCCGACAGCATCAAGATCCACTCAACACATCTGTCTTGCTCTGTAGCAAGTGAGTTCTTAGGTTATAGTAATTCTCTTAAATATAGTCAGGAATATAGCAAATTTTAGTTTTAATATTTTTCTTTATTTATTTGAGACTGTCCTGCAATGATTTTTTAAGTATTTCTTGTGATGTTGAACTCTGATGTCAGTGTAAATATATATTTAATATTGCCTTGTTCTTTTATTATTATTAAATATAATTAAACATTTCTTTGTGGCTGATCTGTCTAGACATATTTAAATTCTAAGAGCACTTGCATATTTATTTGGTGACACTGTGGGCCACTCCTGATAGCCTTGCTCTTGGTCAAAGTACCCTTTGTATAAATAGCAGCATTACACTGTAAGATTGGACAGCCTTAGTTAAAGGCCTTAAAGTAGCTGATAAGGAGGTGGCTGGTGGCAGTGATAACTACCTTATAGTCTGGGCAAAAGGGTCATAGCTAGTAAACCTGTGCCAGCCTTTCCCAGGTGTGTGTGTGTGTGTATTAATCAAATCTCAAAGAGTGTGTGTGTCAGCTACTTGGGCAGGGACATGAAGCACTGGTTGGACAGAGAAGGTGCTGGAGTTCTTGGATTGGCCACTCAGCTGCAATCTCAACTCTATAGCTGTGCCAGTGGGGAGTCTTATTAGGGATCTGGAGAAAGTGTGAGAAACCAGCCCTGGAATGACTGTGGTCTCTGTGTGCTGTTAAGGGAAATTGCACTTGATGCAGAGACCTACATCTGTTAATTGTGTGTGTGTATCTTGTCATCTTCTCAGTGTACATCCCCCACTGCTGCCAATGGTGAGGACTGAGACTCCTTGATTACTGTTTCAGTGGTAGAGTGTCACATTTATTGGTTGGCAGTGGTGGGATATCCACATATTGGGATTCAGAGATGTGGATATTGAATTCCTGTAGTCTGTAAGCAGTGATCACTAAAGAAGGTGTTTGTACTTGCAAGCATCCACACACTGACCATTTAGAGTTTCATAACAGATTAGTTTTATTTATTTTTTGTTACTTAGTTAGTCAGGAAGAGCAAGCAAGGATGTTAGCAGAGGTGTATGGCAAGATGACCAGGAGCCAGTTGGCTGAGATGTGCCAAGATAAAGGATTGGTGCATGCCATCCTGAGTAAATCAGAAGTAGAAGTGATTGCAAACTTAGTCACAGCTGCAACACAGACCAGCAACCAGGAGGACAACCAGACAGGCCTTGGGGATGCACAACTCTCAGAAAATGGAAAGTTCAACCTTTCCACAGAGGAGTTAAAAATCCATTTGGAGTTTAAGAGACTTGAACTAGACTCCAGATGGTTGGAACTAGACTCAGCAGAGAGACTGCTGCATTTGGAGGCTGAAGATAATGAGAGACGGAGAGGTTTGGAGACGAAAATGAGAGGCAGAAGCAGCATGAACAGGAAATGCTGACTTTTCACCAGGGTCATGGAGGTAATGGGGAAGGGAATAACCAACCCCAGAAGTAGCAAAGGTCAGTATATTTCTTCCACAGTTTACAGAGGGTGATAATTTTGATAGTTTTATTCATATGTTTGCAAGGATATGTAAACAGTATAATGCTGACTAAGGGCTCTGGGTAGGGTTCCTGACCCCTTTAATGCATGGTAAAGCTGTAACTGCTATTTCTAAGTTGTCTGATGCTGATTGCAGTATTTTATAGTGTTTTAAGTTCACACCTGAAGCTTATAGAAAAAAGTTTTGTGAGCACAGGCGCAAGGCAGATGAAAGTGTATGTAAATATACTATTGAGTTAAGCACTTATTTTCATAGATTGGTGAGTGGGTATCAGGTCACCACTTTTGAAGGGCTGGCAGACCTTTTGGTTAGGTAACAAGCCCTTAGCACTTTGTATGAGGACATGAGAATCTGGTTAGCAGATAGGGAATACAATACCACAGATCAGTTGGGGAAAAAGGGAGACTTACACATAGCAAGCAGGGCATCACTGCACAGGAAAGGGATACACAGTGCTGCACATGGGTCTAGGGGAGCTCATGGTTGGCAGCTTAACCCATCCCAACAAAGTCCACCAGTAACAGGGGTAGCCACTAGTTCAGGTACACGGCCAGGATCAAGGGTTAAATACTTTAAATGTAACCAGTGGATCTATGTAGCATATAGATGTCCATGGATGCAAGGTGGGGAACAAAAGGTGGGAGAGCCAGGAAGTGGGATGGACAGAATGCCAGCAGTAAGTTATGTGGAGACAGGGGTACCAAATTATGACAAGAGGTTATATCCTATCTTACTAGATGGAAAACAAGCCACTGCTAAGAGAGACACAGCCTCTGACCTAACCATTGTGAAGCTTGCAATGGTTAAAGAGGAGCACTACTTGCTTGGGTAGTCTACTCCACTCATAGCTTTAGGAGGGACCCCATTCCAAATATCTTTGGTTAGGGTTCACCTTGACTGGGAGGGTGAAAAGGGAAGCAAGCAAGTAGATATTTTTGAGGATATCCCTGCCAATGTCCAGATAGGGAATGATTTTGTTAATACAGCACTTTGTGTGCATGCAGTTACATCCTGTCAGGCTTGGAGACAAGCATGTGGGTCTTGTAGCCTGGAGGGGATCCAGACAGACTGCAGATTTGAAGCTAAGACTGACATGGTGGTTACTTCAGAGAAGGTGCTAACCTATAGCAGTGAGGCTGAAGGTGAGCCACAGCTGCTGGTGGGTACTGATGTTCCCTTAGACAGAGTGACTTCAAGGGCAGAGGTGAGTAGTAATAGTAGTACCCAGGCTGACAGTGAGGCACTGCTGTCAGAGAATACAAGAGTTCTTGCATGGGGTGATGGGAAGGGTTACCAAGAGAAAGCTGAGACAGGCTCAGCTCTCAGACCCTACATTACAAGGCCTGAGGGAGGTAGCCAGTGAGGCACCTGATTGTCAAGGAAAAGGGGAATATGCATACTGGGGCATAGGGTTACTGTATAGAGAGTGGACCCCTGAGGGAGGGCTAGAGCTTGAGAGAATACAGTAGTTGGTAATGTCCACAGCCTCACGACTGGTACTTCTAGCCATAAACCACGACATTCCCTTTACAGGTCATACGGGCATAAAACATACCAAGAGATGCATTATGCAGAACTTTTATTGGCCTGGGATTTCCAGAGATGTCACAGCATACAGCATACAGTACCTGTGAGTATTGCCAAAAGATATTCAAGGCAGGAGACAAAGTCAAAGCTCTTTTAGTGTCTTTGCCTGTGATTGAGGAGCCATTTCAGAGGGTAGCTATGGATATTGTGGGGCCTCTGAGTACCCCAAGTTCCACAGGTAAGAAGTATATCCTTGCAGTAGTAGACTATGCTACCAGATACCCTAAAGTGGTCGCCCTGTTTACCATTGAAGCAGAAAAGGAGGCAAATGCTTTGTTAGAGATTTTCAGCAGGGTATGTTTCTCAAAAGAAATACTGACTGACAGAGATGCCAATTTCATGTCATTCCTGCTGGCTTGTCTGTGGGAGCGCTATAGGGTGAAACACCTAAAGACCACCCCCTACCACCCTCAAAAATATGGTCTGGTGGAGAGGTTAAACTCTACACTAAAGACCATACTGCGGGCATTTGCAGAACAGTTTAAAAGGATTGGGACAAATATTTGCCTCATCTGTTGTTTGCTTACAGAGAGGTGCCCCAGGAATCCACAGTTTTTTCACCCTTTGAGCTGCTGTATTGGTATAGGGTGAGGGGACTTCTAGATTTGATTCCTGATGAGTTGGAGGATTAGTGTGAATCCCACAAGGAGTCTGTTGTGGCATATGCCCTAAACCTCAGGACAAGGTTCAGGGAACTCAAGGGCTTGGCCCATGAGAACTTGACTGGAGAACTGGCCTAACAGCAGAAAAAGGTTGGTTATGACAAGAATACTCCAGCCAGAAAGTATGCTGTGGGGCAGCAGGTAATGGCTCTCATTCCTGTCAGACACAACAAGCTGCAGGCAGCTTGGGTGGGACTCTTCAAGGTGGAACAGAAGGTCAGTGATGTTACCTACATGGTAGAACTGCTAGGCAGGAGGCAGGGGCACACATTGTACCATGTTAACATGATGAAACCTTTCCATGATAGAGAGGCCCTTTCCTGAGTATTTGCAGAGGACTACAGGAGGAGTCTGAGGGGGATCTGGTAACTGATCTCCTCAGTAAGGCTCATACTGACACCTCAGTGGAAGCAGTAGCAATGTTCCAGCAGCTATACCCTACCCAGGTTAGAGAAATCCGATCAGTGTTACAGTAGTTTGGGGGCATGTTCACAGGGACACCAGGGTGCACCCACCTGGTGCAACACCATCTGGATACAGGAACCCAAAGGCCTATTAAGCAGGCCCCTTATATGGTGCATGAGAGAGCCAAACAAACTCTGAGGGAGAAGATAAAGCAAATGTTGGAACTAGGGGTAATCCAGGAGTCCAGCAGTCCCTGGGCCTCCAGAGTGGTGCTAGTACAAAAGAAGGATGGCAGCACCAGGTTCTGTGTGGACTACAGAAAATTAAATAGTTACAAAGAGTCAGATGCTTACCCCATGCCTAGGATAGTATTGCTAAGTATCATACCACTACTGATTTACCAAGGGCTACAAGCAGGTGCCCTTGACTCCCAATGCAAGAGAGAGGTTAGCCTTTGTGACCATTTCAGCATGTATGAGTTCATGAAGATGCCCTTTACGATGAATAATGCCCTAGTGACTTTTCAGAGGCTGGTGTATCATATCCTAATGGGAGCAGGAGATTTCATCCTTGCTTACCTGGATGATATTCCCATCTACAGTCATTCCTGGCAAGAGCACCTTCAGCATGTCAGTTAAGTGCTGTGCAGACTACAGAGGGCAGGGTTAACCATTAATCCCAGTAAGTGTCAGGTGAGTATGACAGAGGTCTACTACCTGGGATATAGAGTGAAGAGTTATAATATCAGGTCAGAACTACCACATAGGTGGTAGGACACTAAACATCGAAAGTGTGATGAGAGACTTATGGACAAAAGTGGACAGTGGTCTCACTTTCGATAACCACATCGCCAAAACAGTCAGGAAATCCTTCTACATGGCACACCTCATCACTAAGAGCTTTTCATCCAGAAAAGAAGAGGTCATTGTCCCACTGTACTCATCCCTCATTAGACCCATTATAGAGTATAATGCCCCACTTGGTATGTACCTCACAAGACATCTGCAACAGCTGGAAAGGCCACAAAAATACCTCACTAAAGGAATCACAGGCCTAAAGCAGATGCCATATGATGACCGTCTGAAAAAACTCCAGCTATACTCTGTGGCATATCATCTACTCAGAGGTGATCTCTGCTTAACATACAAGGCCATGTCAAACCCAGAGCTATTGGACATGCTCCACTTAAAGAAATCCCAATCCTTCAGAGTCATACGCTTCAGGGATCTAAACCTTATCATCACATTGAACAAAACATGCTGGAGGGATAAGTTCCTGACCCAGAGACTCCCCATACTCTGGAATAGACTGCCCATACATATCAAGCAGAGCACCTCATTGGCCCTCTTCAAAAGGAACCTTGATGATTGGATGGGAGATAGGAAATTCACCCCGGGGATCATGTCAGTCACCCTGCTAGACAGGGGCCCAGAGAAGTAAATATTGTGGGAAAAAATTTCCAGGAAATCGTTATGGCTAGGCTTGCATAGGTCTTAGGGACAATAGCCTAGTACCAACCTATGAACCTATAGAGTTTAAGAGAGTTGAACTGGAGACCAAATGGTTGGAACTAGACTCAGCAGAGATACTGCTACATTTTGAGGCTGAAGAAAATGAGAGACTGAGAACTTTGGAGACTGAAGAAAATGAGAGGCAGAAGCAGCATGAACAGGAAATGCTGACTCTTCACCAGGGTCATGGAGGTAATGGGGAAAGGAATAACCAAACCCCAAAAGTAACAAAGGTCAGTAAATTTCTTCCACAATTTACAGAGGGTGATAATTTTGATAGTTTTACTCATATGTTTTCAAGGTATGTAAACAGTATAATGTTGACCGTTCCTGACCTCCTTAATGCATGGTAAAGCTGTAACTGCTATTTCTAAATTGTTTTTTGCAGATTGCTTAAATTATAATACTGTTAAAAATTGTTTATTATAGTGTTTTTAGTTAACACCTGAAGTTCATAGAAAAAAAGTTTTGTGAGCACAGGCACAAGGCAGATGAAAGTGTATGCAAATACACTGTTGAGTTAAGCACTTATTTTCATAGATGGGTGAGTGGGTATCAGGTCACCACTTTTAAAGGACTGGCAGACCTTTTGTTGAGGTAACAAGCCCTTAACACTTTGAGGACATGAGAATCTGGTTTGCAGATAGGGAATGTAATACTGCAAATGAGTTGGGGAAAAAGGGAGACCTATACCTAGCAAGCAGGGCACCATTGCACAGGAAAGGGATACCCAGTGCTGCACATGGGTCTAAGGGAGCCCATGGTGGGCAGCGTAAACCATCCCAACAGAGTCCACCAGTAACAGGGGAAGCCACTAGTTCAGGTACATGGCCAGGATCAAGGGTTAAATGTTTTAAATGTAACCATTGGGGCTATGCAGCATATAGATGTTCATGGAGGCAAGGTGGGGAACAAAAGGTGATGTTAACCTCATGGTCGAATTGCTAGACAGGAGGCAGGGGGACACATTGTACCATGTTAACATGATGAAACCTTCCCATGATAGAGGGGCCCTTGTCCTGAGTATTTGCAGTGGACTGCAGGAGGAGTCTCATAGGGATCCAGTGACTGATCCCCTCAGCGAGGCTCAGACTGACACCTCAGTGGAAGTGGTAGCAATATCCCAGCAGCTATACCATACCCAGGTTTGAGAAATCAGAGCAATATTACAGATGTTTGGGGGCATGTTCACAGGGACACTAGGGTGCACCTACCTGGTGCAGCACCATGTGGATATAGGAACCCAAAGGCCTATTAAGTAGGCCCCTTATAGGTTACCTGAGAGAGGCAAATGTACTCTGAGGAAGAAGATATAGTTAATGTTGGAACTAGGGGTAATCCGGGAGTCCAGCAGTCCCTGGACCTCCAGAGTGGTGCTGGTACAAAAGAAGGGAGACAGCTCCAGGCTCTGTGTGGACTACAGAAAATTAAATAGTCACAAAGCGTCAGATGCTTACCCCATGCCTAGGACAGACTTGCTAAGATTCTTACCACTATTGATTTTACCAAGGACTACACACAGGTGTCCTTCACTCCCAGCACTAGAGAGAGGTCAAACTTTGTGACTCCTTTCAACATGTATGAGTTCATGAAGATGCCCTTTGGGATGAAAAATTCCTCAGAAACTTTTTAGAGGCTGATGTATCATATCCTAATGGGAGCAGGATATTTCACCCTTGCTTACCTGGATGACATTGCTGTCTATAGTCATTCCTGGCAAGAGCACCTTCAGCATGTCAGGGAGGTGCTGTGCAGACTACAGAGGGCAGGGTTGACCATTAACCCCAGTAAGTGCCAGGTGGGTATGACAGAGGTCTCCTACCTGGGGCATAGAGTAGAGAGATGTAAGATCAGGCCAGACACTGCCAAAGTGGAAGCAATTCAGGTATGTTCTGCCCCTGGTACCACAAACAGGTGAGGGCATTCTTAGGGACAGCAGAGTACTACAGAATGTTTGTCCCCAATTAGAGTACCATAGGTGCACCCCTCACAGGCCTGACAAAGAAAAACAGGCCAGATAACGGAGTGTGGATCCCAGCATCTCAGCAGGCGTTAAAGGAACATTGAAGGCCCCCTGTTTTATCCAGTCCAGAATACAGCAAAGAATTTGTTGTGCAGGTAAATGATTCAAACCATGGGGTGGGGTAGTTGTACTCAGCCAGGTTTCTTCAGAGGGAAAAGAGAGCTCGGTGGTATATCTCAGCCATAGGTTTCAACCCAGGGAGGAATGCTATGCAGCTGTAAAACAGGAATGTTTAGCCATAGTGTGGGCACTGCAGAAACTGCAGCCTTACCTGTATGTAAGGAAATTCACTATAGTTAAAGACCATGATCCCTTAACTTGGCTACATTGAGCCAGCCAGCAAAATGCAAAGTTACTAAGGTGGAGCCTAGGGTTGTAGGCGTATGATATGACGGTGCAACACCATACTGGGGTCAGCAATGCCAACACAGATACAGATGGGCTCTGAAGACAGGGAATGGGGCACGGTATTCCCAGATAGGCTCATCTCTTTCAAGCAACATTTTTCAAGGGTCACTTGAAAAATTAGCTTGACTCTTCAAAGGGGAAAGAAGTGCCATTAAAGGAGATGCTGCCAGCACTGCTATCTCACATTTTCAAAATAATTATATGTCATTGGTGAATATCAAAATGATTTGTGTAAGATGCTTGTGTCACAACTGTATTACAACTGTATGTTATATGCATATCAAACTTGTTTGCACAGACATTTGTGTTGAAAAGGGCTTGCAAAATGCTTGTCTTTAAAATGGATGCACAGGGTGCCATACTGGAAAGGAACAGAAATGTACATGCACTACTGTAACTGAACTATTGTAACTGTGTAAATGTATATATATTAACAGTGGAGGCTGGGATACAGGAGGTTAACCTCAGTCTAGTAAAGTTCAGAAAAATAGCTGAAGTGAAATTACTTTATGGCAGCAAGGAGACACAATGTCTGTGCTAAGAAGCTTTCTCCTTTGTCTTGGAAGTGTTTTATTGTTTTATGACCTCCAGCATCTGCCATACATCTGAGGTCTATGTATTTTCACATGCAGATCGTTAATACTGCCAGATTCCAGCAGTGGGGGTTTCACCTGGGATAGAGTCAGATGACAAGAAATTATGTCATTCTGCAAGCTATCCCAGCAGTAATATTTGCGATATTAATTTAAGAAGTCTCTGAGTGCGATACAGCATTTTGTAATCTGTCTTGGACCTCATAACATCAAGATCCATCTGCCTTGCTCTGTAGCAAGTAAGTTCTTAGGTTATAAAAATTCTCTTAGATATACTCAGGAATATAGCAAAATTTAGTTCTGATATTTTTCTTTATTTATTTGAGACTGTCCTGCAATGTTGTTTTAAATATTTCCTGAGATTTTGAACTCTGATGTCACTGTAAATATATATTTAGTATTATCTTATTCTTTTATTATTTATTATTAAATATAATTAAACATTTCATTGTGGCTGATCTGTCTAGACATATTTAAGTTCTAAGAGGACTTGTGGGCCTCTCCTATTAGCCTTGCTCTTGGTCAAATTATCCTTTGTATTAAAAGCAGCATTACACAGTAAGATTAGACACTCTTGGTTAAGGGCCTTAAAGTAGCTGATAAGGAGGTGACTGGTGGCAATGGTAAGTACCTTATAGTCTGGGCAAAAGGAGCATAGCTAGTAATCTTGTGCCAGCCTTTACCAGGTGTGTGTGTGTGTGTGTGTGTGTGTGTGTGTGTGTGTGTGTGTGTGTGTGTGTGTGTGTGTGTGTGTATAAATCAAACCTGAAAGAGTGTGTGTGTGTCAGCTACTTGGGCAGACCCATGAAGCACTGGTTGGACAGATAAGGTACTGGATGTCTTGGCTTGGCCACTCAGCTGAGATCTCAGCTCTATAGCTGTGCCAGTGAGGAGTCTTATTGGGGATCTGGAGAAAGTGGGAGAGGGAAATTGCACTTGATGCAGAGATTTACTTCTGTTAATACTGTGTGTACCTTGTCATCTTCTCAGTGTACTTCTCCCAGTGGTGCCAGTGGTGAGAACTGAGGCTCCTTGATTACTATCTCAGTGGTGGGGCATCACATTTATTGGTTGGCAGGGGTGGGATATCCACATATTGGGATTCAGTGGTGTGGATATTGAATTCCTGTAGCCTGTAAGCAGGGATCACTAAATAAGGTGTTTGTACTTGCAAGCATCCACACACTGACAATTTAGAGTTTCATAACAGAATAGTTTTATTTATTTTTTTCTTAACTTAGATAGTCAGGGAGAGCAGGAAATTATGTTAGCGGAGGAGTATGGCAAGCTGACAATGAGCCAGTTGGCTGAGATGTGCCAAGATAAAGGATTGGTGCATGCCAACTTGACTAAAGCAGAAGTAGAAGTGATTGCAGCCTTAGTCACAGCGGCATCACAGACCAGCAACCAGGAGGGCAACCAGACCAGCCTTGGTGATGTACAACTCTCAGAAAATAGACAGTTGACCCTTTCTCAGAGGAGTTAAAAATCCATCTAGAGTTTAGGAGACTTGAACTGGAGACCAAATGGTTGGAATTAAAATCAGCAGAGAGACTGCTACATTTTGAGGCTGAAGAAAATGAGAGACTGAGAAGTTTGGAGACTGAAAAAAAATGAGAGGCAGAAGCAGCATGAACAGGAAATGCTGACTCTTCACCAGGGTCATGGAGGTAATGGGGAAGGGAATAACCAACCCCAGAAGTAACAAAGGTCAGTATATTTCTTCCACAGTTTACAGAGGGTGATAATTTTGATAGTTTTATTCATATGTTTTCAAGGGTATGTAAACAGTATAATGTGAACTAAGGGCTCGGTGTACAGTTCCTGATCTCCTTAATCCATGGTAAAGCTGTAACTGCTATTTCTAAATTGACTGATGCTGATTGCTTAAATTACAATACTGTTAAAAAATTGTTTATTATAGTATTTTAAGTTAACACCTGAAGCTCATAACAATTTTTTGTGAGCACAGGCACAAGGCAGATGAAAGTGTATGTAAATATACTGTTGAGTTAAGCACTTACTTTCATAGATGGGTGAGTGAGTTTCAGGTCACCACTTTTGAAGGGCTGGCAGACCTTTTGGTGAGGTAATAAGACCTTAGCACTTTGAAGACATGAAAATCTGGTTTGCAGATAGGGAATATAATACCACAGATGAGTTGGGGAAAAAGGGAGACTTAAACCTAGCAAGGAGGGCATCACTGCACAGGAAAGGAATACCCAGTGCTGCACATGGGTCTAAGGGAGCCCAAGGTGGGCAGACTAAACGATCCTAACAGAGTCCACCAGTAACAGGGGAAGCCACTAGTTCAGGTACATGGACAGGATCAAGGGTTAAATGTTTTAAATGTAACCAGTGGGGCTATGTAGCATATAGATGTCCGTGGAGGCAAAGTGGGGAACAAAAGGTGAGAGAGACAGGAAGTGGAAATGACAGAATGTCAGCAGTAAGTTGTCTGGAGACAAGGGTACCAAACTATGACAAGAGGTTATATCTGGAAAACAGGCCACTGCTAAGTGAGACACATCCTCTGACCTAACCATTGTGAAGCTTGCAATGGTTGAAGAGGAGCACTACTTGTTTGGGTAGTCTACTCCAGTCAAAGCTTTAGGAGGGACCCCATTACAAATACCTTTGGCTAGGGTTCATCTTGACTTGGAGGGTGGAAAGGGAAGCAAGCAAGTAGGTGTTTTTTAGGATATCCCAGCAGATGTCCTGATAGAGAATGATTTTGATAATACAGTACTTTGTGTCCATGCAGTTACATGCTGTCAGGCTGGGAGACAAGCATGTGGGTCTGGTAGCCTGGAGGGGACCCAGACAGACTGCCGACATGAAGGCAGGACTGGCATGGTGGTTACTTCAGAGAGGGAGCTACCCTATAGCAGCGAGACTAAAGGTGAGCCACAGCTGCTGGTGGGTACTGATGTTCCCTTGGACAGAGTGACTTCAAGGGCAGAGATGAGTAGCAGTAGTACTCAGGCTGACAGTGAGGCACTGCTGTCAGAGAATATCAAGTTTCTTGTGGGAGGGGAACTGGGAAGGGTTACCAAGAGAGAGCTGAGACAGGCTCAGCTCTCAGACCCTACATTACAAGGCCTGAGGGAGGTACCCAGTGAGACACCTGCTTGTCAAGAAAAAGGAGAATATGTATATTGGGGCACAGGGTTACTGTATAGAGAGTAGATCCTTGAGGGAGGGCTAGAGTGTGAGAAAATACAGCAGTTGGTAGTGCCCACAGCCTAATGTTTGGTTCTTCTAGCCATAAACCATAACATTCCCTTTGCAGGTCATACAGGCAAAAAGCATACAAAGATATGCATTATGTAGAACTTTTATTGGCCTGGGATTTCCAGAGATGTCACAGGGTACTGCAGGACCTGTGAGCATTGCCAAAATGTAGGTAAGGCAAGAGACAAGGTCAAAGGTCCTTTGGTGCCTTTGCCTCTGATTGAGGAGCCTTTCAGAGGGTAGCTATACATACTATGGAGCCTTGGAGTACCCCAAGTTCCACAGGGAAGAAGTATATCCTAGAGGTAGTAGATTATGCTACCAGATACCCTGAAGCTCTGGCCCTCTCTTCCATTGAAGCAGAAAAGTTGGCAAATGCTTTATTAGAAATTTTCAGCAGGGTACATTTCTCAAAGGAAATACTGACTGACAGAGGCTCCAATTTCATGTCAGAGCTGCTGGCTTGTCTATGGGATCACTGTGGGGTGAAGCACCTAAAGACAACCCCCCTACAACCCCCAGACTAATGGTCACATGGACAGCTTAAACTCTATACTAAAGACCATGCTGTGGGCATTGCAGACCAGTTTAAGAGGGAGTGGGACAAATATTTGCCTTATCTGTTGTTTGCTTACAGAAAGGTGCCCCAGGATTCTACAGTTCTTTTCACCCTTTGAGTTGCTGTATGGGCATAGAGTGAGGGGGACCTCTAGATTTGATTCGTGATGAGTGGGGGTGTGAGTGTGAATCCCACAAGGAGTCTGTTGTGGCATATGTCTTAAACCTCAGGATAAGGCTCAGGGAACTCAAGAGCTTGGCCCAGGAGAACCTGACAGAGCCTAACAGCAAAAAAGGGTCTGGTATGACAGGAATCTTCAAGTTAGAGAGTATCCTGTGGGGCAGCAGGTTATGGTTCTCATTCCTGTCAGACACAGCAAGCAGCAGGCAGCTTTGGAGGGACCCTTCAAGTTGGTAAGAAAGGTCAGTGATATTAACTACATGGTAAAATTGCTAGGCAAGAGGAAGGGGCACACATTGTACCATGTTAACATGATGAAACCTTCCCATGATAGAGAAGCCCTTGTCCTGAGTATTTGCAGTGGACTGCAGGAGAAGTCTGAGGGGGATCTGGTGACTGATTCCCCTCAGTGAGGCTCAGACTGACACCTCAGTGGAAGTGGTAGCTATGTCCCAGCAGCTATAACCTACCCAGGTTTGAGAAATCCGGGCAGTGTTACAGGAGTTTGGGGGCATGTTCACAGGGACACCAGGGTGCACCCACCTGGTGCAGCACCATGTGGATACAGGAATCCAAAGGCCTAATAAGCAGGCCCCTTATATCTTGCCTGAGAGAGGCAAACAGACTCTGAGAGAGAAGATACAGTTAATGTTGCAACTAGGGGTAATCCAGGAGTCCAGCAGTCCCTGGGCTTCCAGAATGGTACTGGTATGAAAGAAGGGTGGCAGCACCAGGTTCTGTGTGGACTACAGAAAATTCAAATGTCACACAGAGCCAGATGCTTACCCCATAGGTTCATAGATTAGTACTAAGCTAACTGCCCTCGCGAGTCATTTTAAGCCTAGCCAATTATCCCTTGTGAGAATCAAACTCTGCACCTTGTGTTTGCAAGGCAAGTACCTTAACCATTAGGCCACCCTGATATTAAGGTGAAACCAAGCTTCAAGCTATGTAGAATGTCTACATACTCCAGTTTTTTAGCTATAAAATGTTAAAGTTTAC
Source organism: Protopterus annectens (assembly GCF_019279795.1). Classification (NCBI taxonomy): domain Eukaryota; kingdom Metazoa; phylum Chordata; order Ceratodontiformes; family Protopteridae; genus Protopterus; species Protopterus annectens. The sequence continues at coordinate 1,202,995,464 of NC_056744.1, read as the reverse complement.
CTGACTCAGATGGGTAGATTTTGAAAATGAACATACTGCAGTGCTAAAGGGTATTTACCTTCAGATTTAGTGTGCGTCTTTTGACAACATATTATCATTGCATTCATTCTACTGTAATTCTCTAGAAACATTATGTTCCTCATATTTACTAATCTGCCTTAAGTTATCGGTGAAGTCCACATTGCTCTACTGAAACAACAATTCAGTACACTACCTGTAGTACAGAAAGTGACTATACTGCTTTGCTAAAACAACAATAGACAAAATGAAATGTGCTTGACACAGATGTCCAATTTCTCTGCTGACCTACTCCACTTAATTATACCCTAACGCTGTGCCAGTCCCCAATTCAAAAAATGAAAGTACTTACTAGGTGTTCCCTTGATAGATGTTGGATCTCTCAGCAATCTAAATGCCTGCAGTTCCATTTGCAGAAAATGAGTCCTCTCATCTTTGGTTTTGCTGTCCGTCTTGATGCTCATCCTCATGAAGAAGCTTGAATTCTACACATATGTATTTTGGTGGTAAGCAGTGCCTCTTCTTTTATAAAAGCATGTATATCTTCAGGGCCCCTGGAATGTATAGCTCTCAAAAACATTTAAAGCTCCTCCCCTTTATCTCAGTCATTTACACATTCTATTAGAGACCCATTAGATAGACAATAGGACTCAGGAGTTCTAATATCCACAGAGAGCATTTAGCATAGCTTTCATGTTACAGAGAATCATCATCTTCTAAAGTAGGTAACCTTTTAGCTCAGTGCATGTAAAAAAAAATTATGGAATTCTAGGTTTCCTATCACATACCCACTTTGGGATACAAATGAAAATGTCTCTTTAGCTACATAAGAACACCTGAGGATAACTTCATTTTAGAATAAAAGTTTGTAGTGTGACTGTTACTTTCCACTTGACATGTCCATATCTGGATGCTGCAAACCTCCACTTCAAAAATAATGCGAAAACAAGAAGAAGAAAAGATCACAAAAGATTTTAATCCAGTAAAAAAGCAATATATAGATTACCTTTCTAGAACTGGAAGGACAGTTTAGTAAGATGACAGTATGCCTTCTCCCATACTGAAAAGCATAGTGTTTGGTGGATTTCTACAAGGATTTTCTCAGTAAATGAAGGGGAATGTCCCTGTTTCACTTCACATTGACTAAAAGCTGAACAAAGTGTGTTTTAAGCAAGGAGTTCAGACTGCAAAATTACAGTCAAATTACAGAGCTGCAATTACTACAAATTGAGCTACCTTCTTCTTCTTGTGGTTCACTTCAGTGTAGGAAGTTCTACAAGTAGCGTGGTTCAGTTGGATCCTGACGAAGGCCTTGCCAAGAAAAAAAAAAAATTCTCAGACATTTTTTGAATGATTCTACCACTCTTGTCAAATGTACCTACTAAATCCAAGAATCACTGTGAAATAGATCACTGATCAGTGCTGTGAAGATTTTGGGCAGGATTCACGAAGGCTTGCACGGAGTCTAAGAGTAGTGTAAGACTCCATGCAGCCCTCGCGATCCAGGAACAGCCCAAAATTCTGTGTAAGAGACCAGCTAAAACGTCTCTTACATGGAGTGGGCGTGGATATGCTAATCACCTCACTTGCAGCCAAAAGGCATGCAAATGAGGTAGATTAGTGATCCAGGAAGCCCAAAGCAGCCCGTGTAAGAGCCGTTTTAGCTGCGGAAATGTACTCAGTTGACAACTGAGTACGTTTCTGCAAATAACACAATGGAGCCATGTCAGCTCCAAATAAAGGGTGCATATGTGTCAGGCAGCATGCCAATGGCCAAATATGTGGCCATTGGCAAGATACCCCAATGCAAATATGAGAAATAATTTTTTTTTTCGGCGATCGCCAATGTTTAAACGCAGCGCAGCCCCGCGCAAACGGGCTGCGCTATATAAAACATAAAAATGAAGGTTATAAACCCACAAATGTGGGTTTTATGCAATACATGGATTTACAATGCAGGGACCAGCAGACCAAAAGCAACATGGCCACCGTTTAGTAGTTGCTAAGGGGGAAGCTGAGTCTAAGACATGTAACTAAGCATTAGTAGGCAATCTGATGTAAATGAGTGTTAGGATACTGAATTCCACTGTCACATAGCAAATGAGCACATTCTGAGTAGTGTAAGAGATACATAAGGGGGAGGAATAGAGTAGGAGATAGGTGACATCACAGGGGGGAATGGCAGAAAGAAATGCAGTTCATTGGAGGTCAGTGTTACATGACAGATGTCAGACACATATCATGGAAAGAGGAGTGCCAGAAGATAAGCATGGGAAAGTCAAGAAATGGAAGGTGTACACTGTTGCTTACACCAAAGTTTCTTGCTGGGCGTGCATGTGCACGTGTGCGCACCATAAGGTGCGATTAGGGCAGTGTGCACGCGTGTAAGGCAGACTGAGCATGTGGGAGCCTGTTGGCAGACTTGTAAGACTGTTTGCACTGGTGTACGCGTGTTTTAACCCGAATAAGTAGATTCTGAACCGTGTAAGCATGTGTGCATGCGTGTAAGCCACTGTGAGCATGTTTCTGCTAGTATGCGCATTTCTCCCCCCTGAGGAAACAGAAAGGAAAAAGGAAGCAACAGAATTAGTAGGAAGCTAGCAGGGAATACTGCTGGAGCTAGCAGGTGAAAATAATTAGAAGCAGGCAATTACACAGGCAGAATAGTAGCCCAGCCAAGCACTTAAAACTCTGCAAACAGCAGTGCAGGATGTTTCTCTCAGGAGACACTGCAAGACAGGAGTAAGCTATTAGAAGTGAAAACTGAAAAAGCTTAACTCAGAACAGACATGCTAGGGGCTGCCATAGCTGTCATAAGGAGACATAGCTGACTTGCTGAGGGTGGTGACAATGCAAATGGTGCCAGACAACCCACAGTGAGGAGATGGAGAAGAGTGTACAGGCCCAGGGTCACCTACCACGGGTTACATGAGCTGGAGATAGTGGAGCGCTATAGAGTGGACAGAGACCTCCTGCAGCAAATTGTTGAGCTGTGCAGGCCACACCTCACACACAGAACCAACAGAGGGGAACCCATCCCAGTGGAAACCAAGGTATGTGTTGGCCTAAGAATACTAGCAACAGGTACCTTCCATAGACCAACTGGTGATATGATGGGGATATTACAGGCATCAGCCTCCAGGGTACTGCACCAGTTCCTGGATGCCATGTCAGCACATGTCGGTGATCATGTATATTTCCCCAATGCCCGTGAGGTATTGGCCAGCAATATGCATCTCTTCCAGCAAATAGCGGAATACCCTGAGGTAGTGGGTGCAATAGAATGCACGCACATATGCATCAAAGCACCAGCCGGTGAGTGGGGTAGGGCCTACATAAACCACAAGGGCTTCCCCTCCATCAACTGCCAGGTCATGTGTGATGCCCAGGGCATAATAATGAATGTGTGTGCTGGCTGCCCTGGGAGCTACCATGATTCCCATATCTGGCATTTGACGCAGCTGTACCAGACATTTGCCAATGGGGACATCCCACATGGACACCTAGTGGGGGATGCAGGTTATGCACTGGAGCTGTGGCTGATGACACCCATCAGAAATGCACACACACCTGAACAGGAACACCATAATGAGGCACACGCACAAACACGTAATGTAATAGAGCATGTGTTTGGGCTGCTCAAGTCACGGTTCCGGTGTCTGGACACATCTGGTGGAGCCTTGCAGTACTCACCAACTACATGTACCCAAATTGTCATGGTATGTGCTATGCTACATAATATGATCTTGCGAAAACAGCTGCAGCAGGACCAGCATTGGGCCGGGCCAAACAGCCCCCCACCATTGCCAAGGCCATCACAGGCAGAGCGTGACTTGGAGGAGGAGAAACAACCTGAGCCTGCCCCAGTAGGCAGAAGGAGGCGTGCCCAGTATGCCCTGGCCTTGGCAAAGAGGCAACACATAGCACATACACTGGCTCAGTAGGAACCCTGGGAATGATACCCCTCTCTGACTCACTCATATAATAACAGGGATGCCTAAAATGACATAACCTGCTCTCAAACATATACAGGGAGTGTAGTATGTGCATCCGACAGAGGCAGCCCTGCAGCACCACCTGAGGCATGAATGCCATGTGTTAAGCAATGTAACACCATGTAGTATATGCACACTTGATGACCCTGACTAACATCCTACCCTCACCAAGCATGATGCCACAATATGACGATGAGATGATCAATTGCAATAATTGGCTGAAGTATTGCAGTTAGTCAAAGGGGATCCAATGTGTGCCAGCCTGGGATGACATGCCGAGCATGACATTATGCTCCACCTGCTAGGGGTGGCGTGCACCTATCAGTCCAGGCCTTATGGATACTGGCAAAGGCTGTTGTTACCCACAGCGTGCCTTAAATAGGTAAGGCTCAAAACTCAAACCCACCTCCATAGGTATCACAAGGGATAAGAACCTAGATGTAATGCTACCCAATGCCAGAAGTCTAAACAGCAAGATGCATGCAGTCTAAACTCCCCCAGTATGGAGAATGTTGATATCTGTCCTGTAACAGAAAACTGGGTCAAGGCTCACAACAGCACCCTAACACTAGCAGGTTACACCTCATACTGTGCTGTACAGCCTCAAAACATGGAACAAGCTACAAAAGGAGGGTGACTAGCAATAATTGTCAAGGATAACCACACCCCATGTTGGTACCACAACAAGAAGCAGCATGGACTAGCCATGGTCAAGTAACAGTGGCTAAAACTGCCTCCCAGTTTATAGCCTGCTACAGACTAGCATCCTAACACCAGGAACTGCACTTGGCCTATGTTGGAATACATGAATATATCAAGCCCTCTAAACCACATTATATTGGGTGACTGAAAATACCCAAACATAGACTGGGAGCATTATACTAGCTCCAACACTGTAGGACAAAAGTTCCTAGAATCCATAAACCAAAATGCCCAGGAACAACGTACCACTCCCACAAGAGGGGTAAGCATACTGGATGTGATAATCAGCAACATGGGTACTGGATGGCAAGATGAGAAGTGTATCCCTCACTGGTAAGACCAGACCATAGAGTAATCACACCGGATATACACATCCCTGACCACAGTCCCTGGCCAGAAAACCACAGTGAAAAACATGTGTAAAGCAAAAGTTGTATTCCTCCAAACTGATGTGGAATCCATTAAAGGCTCTGTGCAGGTGCAAAATATGGGCCACACCTCATAACCTGTTATACAGGCATTCCATGAACACTGCCAGGAATGCTTGGATTATGCAATCCCAAATAAAACCAAGACACAATGCCATACACGCAGGCATCTGGCATGGTGGACTCCAGCCATTACCAAACCATGCAAGAGAATGAGGAAGCTACTACATGATACAGCAAACATAAAAAGGGAAGTAATCACTGATCAGTAGTATGGCAATAAAATATGTCCACACATACAATCCACTAAGGCCGGCTACAACAAGTTGAATCTGTGAATCTTGAGGCAATGTTACACCTGCCCCAAGTACACAGACAACCCTCAACTCCCCCCAAGAAATGCAAATATATGTGAGAGATGCAACCATTTATCCAAACCGGAGGCTGAGCTCCCTCAACTCCCCCCAAGAAATACAAATATATGTGAGAGATGCAACCATTTATCCAAACCGGAGGCTGAGCTCCCTCAACTCAGTACTGTCAAAACTAGTCAGGAGGAGAAGGTAACCACACACACCACAAACCCAGTCCCACATAGACCTATCACAACTGCAAACCAAAGACATAAACACAGAAAAACATTCCCGGAAACCCTAATTACAAACACACCACATCAACAGAGGCCTCCAAAGCAGACACCCAAGCAACTACTACCTCCACATAGCACATGCAACACATAGTACACAAAGCTGGTGTGCCAAATAGTCACAGGCCAGAAGGAGAAACAACATGCCTGATACAGTTGTAATAGGTGACTCCATAGTCAGACACACTGCTGTCCCGCTCACCAGACTGAACAAGGGAAGGGTACAGTAAGCTGCTTGTAGGCTGCTACAATATGCCACATAACACAAGTACGCAGGTCACCCCAAAGCAAGTAGAAATATGATGCAGTCATTGTCCATGCTGGCGTGAATGACCTGAGATGTACCTCCCCAGACTACATGAAAAGAGACATAGATGAGCTCTCCAATTATGTAGTCCAGGCCGGTATGACACTGACCGTTTGCAGCATCCTACCCTCACCAAGAATGATGCCAGAGTACAAACACAGAATGATCAGCTTTAACAAGTGGCACAATTACTGGTGTCATTCCAAGGGGATCCAATGTCTGTCTGCTTGGGATGTCATGCTTGACAAGCCACGCTGCTGTTCCAGGGATGGCTTCCATCTGTTACCCATGGGCATCTGGATATTGGATAAGGCTTTTGCCACCTCCATAGAGCCTTTCATAGGCAAGGCTGAAAAGACTAACCCACCACCCTAGAAAACATAAGTGGAAAGAAACATAAGGGTAATGCTGACCAATGCCAGACGTGTAAACCTCAATATACATGCTCCTGAGGCCCTCCCCAGTATGGAGAACATTGATGTCCGTGCAGTGACAGAAACCTGCAGCAAGGCTCCTGACAGCACACCAGCACTACCAGGTTATACCTCATATCATGCATTATGGCCCCAAAACCTGGACCAAAACATAAAAGGAGGGGGAGTATCCATATTCAGCACAGACACCAACACGTCCAGGTAACTGACAATGCACGAAGCATCGGAGACCACCCATGTGCAACTAACCATAGGCAAAACTGCTGTACAGTCTGTAGCATGCTACAGACCACACTCTCACACACAGGAACCCCACCCAGCCATCCTGAAGAAACTGGACAGTATGAATGTCTCACCAAATACCAAACAAGGTACTCACAAATTACCACATAGGTGGTAATCCATTATGTATGGAAGGAGTAATCAGGGACCTAGGGACACAAGTGGACAGTAACCTGTTATGTGACACTCACATTGCCAACGTGGCTAGGAAGACTGTCTATACTGGACACAGTATCATGAAAGGATTCACATCTACATTAACAGAGGTTATTGTGCCCCTATACTGTTCTCTTATCAGACCCATAATCTAGTACAATGCCTCATTTGGGATGTACCTTACCCGACACCTGCAGCAGTTAGAAAGACCTCAAAGGTACCTCACCAAGAGGATAAAGGGTCTCAAATATATGTCATATGCTGCCTGGCTGTAGACACCCCAGCTGAATGCAGTCACATACTGCCTACACAGAGGCGTTGTATGCCTGTTGTACAAGGCCATGTCCAACACAGGAGTAATGGACATGCTCCACCCCAGTAAACCCAAATCCATCGGAGCTGTGAGAGTGAGATATGTCAACCTCAACACATAATGAAATAGGATGTGCTGGAGGGACGGATACATAACCCAGAGGCTCCCTACACCCTGGAACAGAATCCCACTCCATGTTAGGCAGAGCCCCTCACTGACACACTTCAACAGGAATCTTGCCAAATGGATGGATGATCGTAGATGTACACTGGGGGTCTTCACTGTGTCACGTCCAGACAGAGGCACAGTAAAGTAAATGATAAATGGCCATAATATTCACATAGCAAGGGGTGGCGAAAGCCACACACACACTCTGGCTAAGCTTATAAATGCCCTAGGGCGGATAGCCTAGTATGAACCTATGAACCTATGAAAATACAAATTGTATAGGACACTAAGGATAATCACAAGGCTTTCTTAACTGATGGTAGAAACCTTGTTGGGAATTCACAGATATGCTCTGAATCACTCAAATATTACAAACAACATACCAAACACACACATATTGCCAACATCCAACCTGACAGGTGCAGTGCAACCCCCCCCCCCCCACAAAATGCAAAATATCTATCCCAGCAGACTGCTGGCCCCCTGACATTGCAGATGCTGAGGTAACAGCCAGCATCTACAAAGCAAAACACACAGCATCAATGGTATGAGATGGTGTCCTGGGCTGAGTCCAACATGGACTCCAAGAAGAATGGAATGCCAAATAACACTACTGCTCAATGTCAGCCTTACCACAGGATATGTACCCAAAGAGCAGTGTACAACAACAGTGGTCCTTCTCAACAAAGGTGTTGCCTGAATGGATACTGCAAACTACCACCCCAGAATCCTGACAAGCTTGGTCTGCAAAGCTATGGAAAGGATCAGCATGTACCGCAGACATAAAGATATTGGGGACCTACTGACACAGGACCCTACCCAGTGTGGCTTTCTTAAGTGCAGATCCTGCCCCTTAAACATGCTTGACTCATTTGAAACAGTCATTAAGGTCATTGATGAGGGCAATGTGGTCCACACAGCGTAGCTGGACCTTGCAAAGGCTTCCATACAATACCCCACGTGTTCATTATAGATAAGCTCACCAGCTTAAATATAAACCCCTATGTCAGTAGAGGAGTTGCAAATCAGACCAAGGACAGAACTGACATGGACAGACATGCTGCAGCCATGTCAGACTACAAACCAGATATAACAGGCATCCCACAAGGCTTGGTCCTGGGACCTCCCTCATTTGGTATATATATATCCCATAGGTACAGGCCAACATAGAAGGACTGTGTCTGAACAAGTTTGCAGAGGACTACAAACTGGCCACCATATCTGACCCTCCAGCTGACACAAGCATCCCACAAAAGGGACACATAGAAACAGACAACTGGTGCCATAGCCATGTTAGCAAGCTAATTGCAGAAAAGTGTATAGTCAACCCCTGTGGATATACAGTAAGTGCCCACCAATTACCACATAGGTGTTAACCCATTAAGTACTTAACATGTAATGAGAGACCTGGGGACACAAGTTGATAGATATCCTGCACTGGACAAGCATGTGGCTGTAGTGGTTACAGAAACATACCATATACCCACCTAATTATGAAGGTTGTCAGATCTAGATAAGGGGAGGTCATTGTGGCTCTGCAGTCATCCTTCATCAGCATTACAATTGACTACAATAGCTCCTGTGGGATGTACCTCAGCAGACACCTCCATCAACTGTAAAGTCCCCAAAAGTACCTCACCAGGAGTATCAAAGAGCTTGAACAGATGCCATGTGTTGCCTGAGTAAACAAACTGCAGCTCCACACACTGCCATACTGCCCACCCAGAGGCAAGCTGTGCCTGATGTATAAAGCCATATCCAAGCTGGAATCAATGAACATGCTGCACCTTGTACAATCTGAATGGCAGTGAGCTATGCACATGAGAGATCTGAACCCCAGCACTGACATACATAGGACAAGCTGTACTGAATGATCCATAACACAGAAGCCACCCCCACTCTTGAGTAAACTCCCAGTACAGGTTAGCCAGAGAGTCACTCATCGACTCTCCTCAAGAGGAATCTTGATGAGTGGATGGGAGATGGTAGGTTTACCCTGGGTATCACTGTTATGTCATGGGTAGACGGAGGCACAGTATACTAACCATGACATATGTCATGGCAAACTCCACTTACAATGTGTGTCGAAAGACAAACACACTCTCCGACTAGCATTAGAAATGGCCTAGGGCACATCGCTAGTGTTTGCCAATGTACACCTATGTTGTGGAATACACTACCAATGTTGGACAAGCCTGGTTTAAGTAGTTCATATCTGAACATAATGCAACATGGTCAGATGTGCACAACTGGCCCCTAACCAGTCTGTTGTGCTCACTATGAAAATGTAAAGCAGTGATAGGACTAAAGCCCAGGATACTGTCCACCACAGTGAAAGTACTGAACCAGTACACTGTACGGTACTACAGTGTTAGGTCAGTATGAAAGGATGTTGACAACTGTATGCAAAGTATCCCATGCAAACCCTGCAGGCACAATATAATCCCTGTTGTGTTCAGACACGAAGCAGTTGGACAGTAATACACAACATGACACACAACACACAGCCATAAACGTGAGATATTGTTGAAGTTCACACTCATCCACAAATGTGGTGGGCTGCAGAGTTCAACATATGGAAAGCTCACACTGGGCATGCTCGCACACTTTGATAAATGAGACATATGTCAGACAACATGCCATGGAAAGCCTGAACTGGGCATGCTCACACACTTAGGCCAAATCTTAGTTTAGCAGTTGGCCACACATATCTGGTATTTGTACGTGTTATTCCAGGAACCAACCACATTACAGCAATCTGCCCAGTGTACACAGTTAAATGACTACAGAGACGTAAGTGATATAGTGGATCCCTCTCATATTCAAACATCTTCCACAGATACACAAGTTGTTCATAGAAACAGGGAATGCTATGGCAATAAAGACCTGCAAACAGTCTATCAGCAACAACTATTGTGCATCTGACAATTTAACATATGGGTGTAGAGGTCAACACTAGGCTGTTTGCCCTAGGGAATGACAGCTTAGCCAGAGTGTGCTTGGCATCTGCCTCCCCAGTACAGTAGGCTACTGTGCCACTGTAAAGTAGGTCACATAAGGCACCGTGTGAGGCTAGTGTGCTGTGCCTCCATCAAGCAGGGACACAGTGGAGATCCCAGGGGTTGAATTTGCTAAGCCACATCTATGTTGTTGGTGTGTGCTGGAAGAGGGTTGGTGATGACCTCTAACAGTAAGTGGGCATCAATAACAGACTGAGGGGAGCCTTATCTGCATTGTCTGGACAATTTCACTGTCAACACTTTGTCGTGATGATTATGAGGGATTGAAGTGTCGTGCCAGTACTGTTCAGAGATGTCCTCCCTCTGTGGGCTACTGCTCTGCAATGTATTAGCTCACTCTGTCTGTTGGACAGCTCATATATGGCTGGTGTACACCTGACAGGTGTCCTGTTGTGGAGGAGTCATGGGTATATTTGGGATAGCATGATCAATGCAAACCTTCTACATGCTCATAGAATGCAATTGTCAAGGATTATGCAGAGTGGCCTGTATACTCCCCCAGCATGGGTCCTTTGAAGTCTTCCACCCCAGTCTTCACAAGTGTAAAGTCTGCTTTTGATAAATACACTTTGTTTGCAGTGACAACCTTGCCTGGGGGTGGGGATGGGATATGGATGTCCAGGGAAAGGTGGGTATGGTCAGATATCAACAATGGTGTTCTACCTCTGGTGTGGAACAGTGAGTACCCATGTTGCAGATGGTCAGGTGCGATATGTATTCCCCGTTGTGGCTGTGGTGAGTGGTTCTGCCATAGCACATGGACTCACAAATTGTAGTGGCTGTAGGGTAATGTTGTAGAGGCCTGAGTAGTTCCCACACACAATATACCTGTACCTAACATTAACAACTGGAATGGTGTATGTGAACACCTGCATATCTTGGCACTGTTCCCAGGGAAGCAAAGTGTGTGTCCTGGATGTGGGAGGGGTGGTCCAAACTGGTTGTGTTGTGTATTACAGGTCCTGTGGTCACAAAGCATGGTATAGAACATAACCTGCCAGTGCTGATGTGCATATCTGACCCTGAAGTAGGTGGCTGCAAATGCATATATATGCTATCCCCCACCTGACATTTAGTACTAGATGCACATACCTCTGTAGAAATAATGATGTCAGCACCCTATAAATACTGCAGGTGCAAATCAGATATCCTGTTATTCGGATAGTGTGGTCTGCTAATGAGTCTACCTCAAGTGTCATAATGTAACTAGGTAGGGGTTTGAATCCTGCAAATGCTCTGCGTGTGTGGGTGAGCGGGGTTGGTGTGTGTGCAATTCTGTGTGAGGGAAATGTCCCTTTTGGCAACTGGGAAAACACACTACAGGATGCACATTCCCCTTTCTAAACACTGATGATGTCAGCACCCTATAAGTACAGCAAGAGAAGGAAAACTTCCCAGTAATGCGAATAACACACTCCGCTAATGCGTCCGTCTCAAATGTCATAACATAGCTAGGTAGGGGTTTGAATCCTGCAAATGCTCAGTGTGTGTGTTTGGGGGAGGGGGGTTAGTCTGTGTGAGAGAAATGTCCCTTTAGGCAACTACGAGAACACACTACAGGATGCACATTCCTCTTTCTAAACACTGATGATGTCAGCACCCTATAAGTACAGCCAGAGAAAGGAAACCTCCCAGTAATGCAAATAGCGTGCTCTGCTAATGTATCCATCTAGAGTGCCATAACATAGTTAGATAGGGGTTTGAATCCTGCAAATGCTCCATGTTTGTGAAAATGGGTTAGTGTGTGTGTAATTCTGTATGAAAGAAATGTCCCTTTAGGCAACTAGGAGAACACACTACAGGATGCACATTCCCCTTTCTAAACACTGATGATGTCAGCACCTATAAGTTTAGCAGGAGAAGAAAAACCTGCAAATAATGTGAATAGCACGCTCCGCTAATGCGTCTGTCTTCAGTGTCATAACATAGTTAGGTAGGGGTTTGAATCCTGCAAATGACAAGTGTTTGTTCTTAGATGAGGGGGGTAAGCGTGTGTGCAATTCTGTGTGAGGGAAATGTCCCTTTTGGCAACTAGGAGAACGCACTGCAGGATGCACATTCCCCTTTCTAAACACTGATGATGTCAGCACCCTATAAGTAGAGCAGGAGAAGAGAAATTTTCCAGTAATGAAAATAACGTGCTCCGCTAATGCGTCCATCGTGAGTTTCGTAACATAGTTAGGTAGGGATTTGAATCCTGCAAATAGCAAGTTTGTGTGTGTGTGTGTAGGGGGGGTGGAAGTAGGCTGTGTGCAATTACATGTGTGAAAAAACTGGCCCTTTTGGCAACCAGTACAACACACCAGCTGCTGCATATTCCAGTCTCTACACAGAGATGATGTCAGCACCCTACAAGTACAGCAGAAGAGGGCAAATCTCCCAGTAATGCAAATAGCACGCTCTGCTACTACGTCTCTCACTACTGTCATAGCACAGTTAGTTATGGCTTTGAATTCCACACATGCCACGTGTGTTTTTGTCACACAGAATGCCCATGTGTGTGGGTTGTTGTTCACAATAATGCATGACATTGACTAAACCAGTAATGGCAATGGACACAGATGATGTATGTGTGTGCCAAATACACATATGTACCTGTGACCTTCAATAGTTCCCATGTCTGATGCCTGCCACATGTGAATACATGGTATTTGCACTGGATAACATTATGACTGTGGTCGTCTGTGCGGGTGCTGCATGTGGTATGTGTATATACAGTGTGAGTTGTATATGGTATCATCCTAGCAGCGAGGGATACACATCTGGTCTGGGGCATATAGTCTACATGTTGTTGATGAACAGGTGCAGCATGTTTTCACCTGTTGTGGGAGTGGTAACAAGTTGTTCCATAGCAATGCAGTGACTACATGCTAGGAACCTTTTAGCTAGGGTGTTGTAGCTACAGTAATTCATCAGCATTCAGTAATACGTCAGCATTCCTGGTGACGGTATGATGCCAACCAAGGTCAGGGTCATACCAGCCTGCGCCACATGCTCAGAGAGCCCTTCTATGTTCCCTATCATGTAGTCCAGGGAGGTACATCACAGGTCAGCCATAGTGGCATGGACAATGACTGAGTCATATGTGTCCATGCCTCTGACTGACCTGTATGCTTGTGTTATGTGATGGACCATAATGCCCCACGGGCATATCACTGTGACCTTCACCTTGTCCAGCCTGGTGAGCGGGACCTCACTGTACCGGACAATAAAGGTACCTAACACAACTGTAGCAGGTGTGTTGTCTAGCCGTACAGGCTGTGACTGTTTGGCACACAGGATTTGTGTGCTATGTGTTGCACGTGCTGTGTTCCGGTTTAACATATGCCTGTCTGCCAGCTGCAGAGGTGTCTGCTGCTCAGGCAGGATGTTATTCTGAGGCTCCATGAATGGCCCAGTGTGTTCACGTGTTTGGATTGCTGTCAGTGTAGGTCTACATCAGACTGGTATTGTAGTCACTGTAGTATTTCATGCCACCTGACAAGTTATGCCGGTACTGGGTTCAGAGTGCTTAGTCCCCAGTTTGGCTATGTGGTTGCATCTCATACATGTGTTGTACGTCCATGTGTAGGGGAGAGGGTTGACTGTGTACATGTGGCAGCTGTGACATTGCCACATGACCCACATATTCCACAACTGTACCATAGAGGTGACTGACAAGTGACCTTTGCACATGCTACCATAGTATTGTGATTGCCATGGTGATTAACAGCACATAGGGCCAATGGGGAACAAGGTACAGAAGGTGAGTATGTGAGGATGTAGTGCTTGTGATTAATTAGCACTGGCATATATGACTGCTCACGTGGACAAATGCCAGGTAAGTCATATGCAATGTGTCACAGGCAACGTACATGTGAACAGGACAAACAGTGACATTCTGTCAAGTGAGACATGGACATACATATAGTAAGCTATGCAGATGTCACTAGGAGTCCACAGAAGCTCTGTAACTCTGCATTGCAGGTGGGATCAGTGTTCCAGGGTAACTGCAAGCAAACATGCATGCAAACAAAGCTACAGTAAGCAGGGCTGCATGTAGTCCATTGTACAACAAACAAGCTGTACCACTTCCAGTAGATAACAGTGCAAATATGCAGGCACTATACACATGTACATGGAAATACACAGGTCAGATGGCTAGGGTCCAGTCTCAGCGCACACAAGTGCACAGACCATGTACCGTCAGGATGTACAATAACTGGATGGAAACCCAGGTGCTCATACCTGCAGTAATACACATGTCAAATAACAGACACTGAGCCTTCACTCAGTGGTTCCATACTTAGTAGGATGTTTGCTACCTGTCCTGCCACCACAGTATCCCTGACATTTATGGGGACTCTTCCTCCTGTGAAAGTTAGTTTTGTGTGTTGGGGCTGTCTAGCATGGTATGAGATGTGAGCTTGCAGTGTTAGGGTGCTCCTGTGTGTCCTGTACCAGTCGTGTAGTACTGAATACATATCAACATCCTCAAACATCCACATTGCAGAGTCCAGTGTGGGCAACATGCCACTTGCAGTTTACATGTCCATCATTGTGTATCAATACTTTCATTACCTTATCCCCTGTGCTACCTATGTATGTAGCCTTCTGTTGACATCCTTACCACCAGTATGCCAACATGTGCAGATGATACACTATGGTACTTACCATGGGTGTAGACAACAGTACAAGGCAATCATATCAGGCATGCTGGGATATACCCACAATTATATCAGCACACAGTACTGTTAACAACATGATGCTATTACTACATGTCTATGTAGTCACCCTGTGCATCAGCAACATGTTAACCTGTACCTGCACTGATGTTACAGATTGCAGGAGGTAGCACAGTTTCATCATATGCACAGGGTGTGAACTTGGTATGCCTGAGTCTGCCACTGATACCACCAATTGACATGTATGTGTATGTGTGTTGGTGAGGGACAGCAGTACAAGGTGGGGCAATGTTGATGCAGTGTGTGCATGTATGCGGTATCCCTAGGTGTTGTCAATTCGCATGTGTGTATGGATGCACACAGTTCCACCTCATGGCTGCCATATACTGGTGTTTGTGGACAGCCACAGACTGTACCTGCCAGGTCATACAGATCAGTGTCTCTGGCCACGGACATGGTACCTGTGCCTTACAGGGGTGCTATGGACTGTATTCGGTACCAATCCAGACTGGGTACTGTCATCAGAAGCAGGTGTTCATTGACTGGACACAGATCCCTGTCGGGCCTGTCCAGAGCCACGTGCACGTGGTCTCCTGGGCAGTTCTGATGACAGCACAGACCCAGCATTGCTGGGGCTGCTGCTGGCACTATGGGGCGACCGCAGCCCTGTTGTCATCCGCGACGACTCCCAGCTGCTGCTGTTGCTGGCATACGCCCACGTCGACGCCTCAACCGTCCACCATTGCCCTGGCTCATGGACATGTAGTTGTGGAACCGATCTAATATGTCCCAACAACGTCTGTCTATGACATCGGTGAAATTACGGATGGCAGCCGCAATGTCACCCATACTGTCAGTCATGGCTGTGCGACATGCTGTCAGCTCCCTCAGACCCTGTCTGGTGTATCGTTCCATACGTGACTGTGCCTGCATGACAGCCCGAAACATAGCTGAGGTTGTAAGACCTCTGTGGGCACGTCTGACAGGGGCAGTATGCCCACGGATGCTCCCACAAGAACCCCTGGACATCTGTCTGTCTGGTACCATCTCAGGGCCATGCCCATGGCTGCTGTGTGGGGAAGCATGTGCCACAGATACCACATTACCCTGGTCAATGCCCACTGTATCCTGTCCATCACCTAGGGACATTGGTGACAAAGGGTGTATTGGCAGGATGACTGTGCGCATTGATGGGGTTGACAGCTGTGTACTGTCAACTGGCTGACCAATGACGGACCCTAGTATACCTTCCTGTGCCATTACACAGATGTCATCATTATCAGTACCCGTGGCACCTGATTCAGGTTCCCTGCTGCATGATACCAGAGCAGCACCAGAACCTGTGGGAGGGAAACAGGAAACACAGTTTACAATGTCTACACAATGTTACCAGTGATGCACACATGCACACGTGCACAGGTGCACACATGCACACATGCACACATACACAGGTGCACACATGCACACATGCACACGTGCACACATGCACACATGCACATATGCACATGTGCACACATGCACACATGCACACATGCACATGTGCACACATGCACACATGCACACAGTTGCACACATGCACACTTGCACACAGTTGCACACTTGCACACAGTTGCACACTTGCACACTACTCAGTATGCGAGATATCAACACACAGACACACCTGCATACATACACAGAGCACTACTAAGTGAGCCTAATATTACTATTACTATCAAGACTATTAAAGGTATTGTTAATACACACTCACCAGCATGGATAGGCTGCATTGCTGTTACACCGGAGGGACCTGCAGAAGTGAGGAAATTAATGTCAGTGGGCACAACTGTGCCATTGTTACTGAGTATGGTACAGGTCAGTAGTACAACAGTTGCCTTTCACAGGTCAGCTGCTGATATTGAGAATATCACACTTGCACATTAAATACTATGATGACAGCTACAAACCAAGGACACACCTCACACATGCATTAACTACCAGTGTACACAACAGTCAACTATACATATGGCATATTACCTGCATGCTCGTAGTCTTGCTGCTGTGCGGCTCCAGCCTCCATCATAATGCAGGTCTGCTGCTGTTGTTGTTGTTGGTGGGCTGGAGCCACAACACTAATGAGTAGTCCCTCCAGTCTGGTGAGTGGGGGATGTGTAGCCACCCCACCACCTGTGGCAACCTGTTGCCTGTGGATATCCAATGCACACTGACGGACATTTCTGATTAAATCACTGCAGTGATGTCGTACCTGCTCATATGTCCTATTATGCGTACCTATGTCATTTACCCAATGGACCAGGTCTTGCCACAGTGCAGCCCTCTCCTGCTGATTCTGGCTGGTGCGGGAAAAGAGTATTGCATAATCCCGCACCAGGCTCTGGTGTATTTCCTCATCCTCAGCTGCAGAGTACGCTGGATTACGCTGGTGAGCCATGGTCCTAAAAAGGAAATAACATGATATCAGCAAAATATGTCAGCAGAATTTGGCACACATACTACACATGCTACTCGACTGTTGTGATACAACATATCTCACATATATAGCATCTGTCTGTCTACTGGTGGATACACATGTAAATGGCCAGGTATCAGTGCTCAGCCAACAACTGTGCAATAGTACCTGGAACACTCCATACGACATACTACCAAACCCCAGCAGTCAGAACACTGATTCAGGTACAAAGCACCTCTTCACTCTGGGGGTTTGTATCGAGGTACTGTATGGGGTACATCGTCAACTACTGTGTGCTGACCACAAACTAATTGCCCTGGATATACATATCCCACCTCCACCACCAGCACAAACGACTACAGTGAATAACATTTCAAATGCAAACTTTACACTTCGTAACACTGACATGGTATCCTTTAAGCCCACTGGGCCAGTGGAAGACACAACCCACAATGCTGACCCTTCACAAATGATTTCTACGTATATCTCCAAGAATGCATGGATCATGCAATCCCATATAAGACCAAGACACTCTCCACAAAGGGAAAGCATCCTGTCTGGTGGATCCCAGCCATAGACAGATTGTATAACAAAAGATGGAAGCTACTGCAAGACAGAGCATAATTCCATAAAGGGAAGGCATGTCTGATCAGCACTAGTAAGGAGCTATTTTCTCTCATACAAACATCCATGGGCAACTTTGAGAGGGAAATCAATGGGGACACTACAGATAACCACAAGGTCTTCTTCAGTTATGTTAGCAACCTGGTCAGAAACCCTCCAATATGCTCATAGTTAGTACACAACAACAAATAATTCACTGAACCCACAGATATTGGCAACATTGTGGCAGACAGGTTCAGTGCAAGTTTCCCCCCTCCCTCTCCCCCAAACTAAGACATACTTATCCCAGCTGACTGTAACCTCCGTGTCATCACAGATGTCCAGGTGAGAGCCGCCCTCAGAAAAGCAGAAAACACAGCATCAATGGGACCTGATGGTATCCCTGGTTGCATGCTGCATGAACTCCAAGAGGAGTTAAACACACATATGGAAGTGCTATGTAACACTAGCCTGACTGCAGGATATGTACCTGTACACTGGTGTACAGCAGCAGTGGTTCCACTCCACGAAGGACGCACCTCTACATACCAATACAATATAACACAATACAATACATAACAATACAATACAATACAATATGCTATTGCCCCTGGGACTACAGCAGCATACTGATCTGCTACCCTGACCATTGTGACACATGTGAGGTGATGGTACCTGCTCCTGTCAAACAGTTACACAGGGTGACTCATATGGCATATTACCTATCTGACTAACATTCAGCAGGGGTATGTGTGACATGTACTCATGGGGAGTCTTGCTTCTTAATGCTGTGTGGTTTATTGCAGGGTATGTCTTATCTGTGGGTAGGAACCTGTACCTCCACCATGTGCTCTCTACTGCAGTGTCACGGACGACACACAGCAGTCATTTAGGTTGTGGATGGTGTGAGGTGTTACTATGTTTGTTGGACATCTGTCATGGGTGTGACTTAAGTATGTAAATCCAGGAGTGGTAACCTCTATGTGGGTAGTATGTGTGTACTCTGTGGTGTTGTCAGTCACTGTGCATTGGTAATGTGTTTGAATGCATTGTCACAGTGTTGTACATGTCACTGTGTCCTTCTCCATATCTGTAGCTGTCATGTGAGGTACATACCGTGGCAGCCATTGTGTGGTGTGGAGGGGTACACTGACCTACATGTCCGTAGATGACACACCATGTCTGCTGACACATAGCATGTGCAGGTGTTCCAGGAATAGTGTGCCACTGTGACTATCATTGGGGGGACTATTGTACACATTTATGACCCTGTTCACCCCTGACACATGCAGTGGTGGGCAGCCAATCACATATCTGGTGGTTACTGGTGTAGGTGATTTGAAATGTGGTATGGTACTCCAGTTTTGACACTGGTGTTTACTCCATGCATTTGTCACCAGGCACCTGTTGCAATACATCTGTACACATGTGCCTCACTCAGAATATATATGCATCTCTCTATATATATGTATATATATTTATCTATATGTATATATGTATATATATATATATATATATATATATATTTATATATATATATATATATATATATATATATATATATATATATATATATATGTATATCTATACATATACACATATATATATATATATATATCAATGTACATATATTGCTATAGATATGGAGAGAGGGGGGTGTGTGACAGAGAGGGGGTGAGTGTGACAGAGGGGGTGGGACAGGGAGAGTGTGAGATCGTCATATACAGTCATATCTGTAGATAGTCAGATCTGTCTGTCTATGTATATGTCTCTACATATATCTATATCTGTATGTGTGTATTACATATATATGTTTCTACATATTCTATCTATCTACATCTGTCTATGTATTCCTACAACCCTCTCTATGTATGTATACGTATATGCATATTATATATATATATATATATATATATATATATATATATATATATATATATATATATACATACATTCATATATTGACATACATACGTATCCATATGATAGATAGGTATATCAACATGTTTGTTTACAAAACTGTATACACACACTTACATACTGCTAAACATACATAACTGTGAAACCTACTTTGTACATTGCACTACAACCTACATTCAACCTACATTGATATGTGCACATACATGCCCTCACATACATATGTATGTACAGCCTTCACTGATAGTTGCTGTATGTCCCCTGCCCTATGCACATCTTCATATACATATGGATACAGACCAATGACACTTATGGAGGGTTCACAGTATGTAGACTTTTAAAGTATTACTTTACATTACCTGTGTTTGTCACAGCTGCTTGCGTTGCCGTTTGGTTTGGTGTCCTGCTGCTCCAGTTGGCAGTTGGTAGTTGGCAGCTTTCGAGTGGGTTTTGATGACTGGTTTTGTTTGTGTATGTTCTTTTTCTCTCTCTCTCTCTCTCTCTGTCTCTCCCTACCTCCACAGGGTGCAATGAAAGTATTGCATGCGTGGACTGAGAGTACAGCATGCTTTTGTAGGTATCTGCATATGTCCATGTGATGGCCTCTGCACCAATTGTTAGCCAGCATTTGCTAATTGCATGCAGCCAGTTGTGTACTGATTGCAGTTCTCACTGTGATTCCAGGACAGTGCTATAAAAAGTTATGTGAGACAGGCATAGCCCTTTCAGAGTTTAAGGGCAGGGACCATGCTGGTATGCTGTGGACACTGTTCTGTGAGTGTAAAGGTTAGTATCTCTCTCATATTTCTGGCTGTGTTGTAGATTAACATTTCTCCATTCATTTCTCCAGTTTCCTGTACTAAGTGTGTATGTACACTGACACCTAAGACTACTACTACTGTTAATGTGGGTGTGTGTGCTTTCCTGTGGGACATGTGGTGTAACTGGTATATAGCAGTGGCTCTTGCACTTTGTTGCTATGGCTTCAATATTTGCCCTTTACATTCACTACTTGTATGCCTCCTAGGTGTCTTGACTGTAGTGTGTTGCTGTGGCTTTCCTAATTTCCATGTACATTCACACCTTGGAATGCTTGCTATATCTGCTAGGGTGTTACTGCATGCAGTGTGGTCTGGCCATGGTGTGGGCCTTGACATCTATTAGGGTATTTGAGTATGCTGCTGAGCAGGCCCCAGAGACTCTCAGGTGCATCTTTTATCTGCCTCATGGAATGGTACATATCAGTGGGGTACACCCGTTAAATTGTCTGGTATTCTGCAGCTGTGACTGTGGGATAGCATGAGCATATGTATTACTACACTATTTCTACCGTGCAAGTGGTACATACTTTCAGTACTTCATAGTTACTATTGCATGTGTTGTAACACCTTTCTGCCTACTGTTTGTACATTTCACAGGGAGTCTGTGGGGCATCCCTGTAACTCAGTCACTGTTGCTATGTCTAGGCTCTTAACTATTCATATATGGCAGTGTCAGACCTCTCAAGTATACAGATATTTGCAGGTTTTCCCATTTTTGCCTCATATTTTGGTCAATATCTCATAAACTGCTTTTTCTGGCAAATCACTCTGGGCTCAAGTCAGACTATAGTGACAAACATTTTAGTTTCAGACTTCATACCCTTCCAAACATCCAACAAAATGCAGAACCTGTTACTCTCTCAACTGTCTAAGTTTGTTGTAGCATTATTTGGAATGTGTCCCTGTTTTTGGCCCTTAGCTCCACATTTTTTATTACTTTAGTCCGGATGTGTTCCTGTAAGAGGTTGTGGGGTATGGGCAGTGATTATCCTGCTGTGAGTATGTGTGTGGATTGCAAGGTGCTACAGTGACATTATTACCTACTAGCTACCAACTAGCATGGCTGTTTCTGTTCACACACTACTATTCTAGACATCCACTACATTTGACAGTAAATATACATGACATGCTTTGTGTACTACACATCCTATATTCCCTTTACATTCATTCCTACTATTACATGATATATTTATTGTAGCACAATGATCTTATATAGCAGTCATGGCTTAGTGGTAAGTCATGTAGACTACTGTTTCCAAGGTCCTGGGTTCGGGACTGACAGTGGAATTTTATTTTGCTTTTGAGCAGACTACAGGACTTGTCATTCAGAGTGACTAAGGCACTTTTAAGCAGTTGTAACCGGCTTAGCGCTGGTTTGCGCGGAGCTCACGCATGCGCACTGGCATTCAGCTCTGCACACACCCACTTACAACTGCTTAAAAGTGCTTACTCTTGCACACACTCGCGCTATTTTCTTTGAAAGAAATGAAAATGGGGAGACAGGAAAGTGGTGAAAAAGGGGTCACAAAGAGGGTAAGACAGTAGGGAAACAAGCTCGGGTTTTGCAGGATGGATGTAGGTAAGGCCCATAGCTGCCCATTTCTTCATCAGCAACAGCTGTGCATATGTTTGTAATTTGGTGTGACATTTGAAACCTTCCACCCCTGAGAGAGGTGTAAGGACAACAATAATACTTGTACAGCCAATTGTAATTGACAGTTTCCATGTCCAGCAGACATGTGTGCGAAATGGGCAGCTATGTATGGGGCGTAATTTTTTTGTGGGTACAGAGTGCCCTTTTTTTTTTTTTTTCAGGTGAGAGTGGTATGTCAGGTACGGGAAGTCGGTATAGCTGGGGAGGTAGGTTGGGTAGGTTAACAGACAAGACAAACAAGACGCATACAGGGGAGGTGTATGATACATGTGGGGGGGTTACACAATTGATGGGGACGGATGTTTGGATATCTAGAGCCCATGAGCCCACAGATGACAACAGTGGAACTGATATCCCCACCCATGGGCAGTTGCCACTGTGCCTTCACGGCCCAGGATGGGGCTGTGCTGGGGGCTGTGTAGGCCAGGCAGCAGGCACAACCGTTAGTTGTGCCACCTGTGCCTCAAGCTGGCATAGGGGCCCAAGAACAGCTTCTCGGATCTCACTACGCACCACAGTCCAGACACTACGGAGGGTGAGTGGATGTTCTCCTCCAGCCACACTTGCAGAGGGGGGACGAGCCCCATCCCCTGCAGCGCTTCCACCCACAGGTGGCACAGGGCCACTGGAGGAGGGTCCAGCCTGGGCACTACTGCCAGGTGCACTTGCCAGCTGAGGAGGGAGAGGTGGATCCACTGGAGCCCGCCTTCCCTGTCGTCCTATGTTTTGCATTATGTCATGACAGTTTGGGTTAGTAACGTACAATACCATTCACAATTAGTTGTAACAGCATGCATTAGTATTCCCATTAACCAAACACCCAGATATTCAAACCATTGAACAGCAAGCATAACACATGCATATTTTGAACTTCAATACACAGTCCAACAACATGCAGGGTTGATTGATGGCAACAGGCCATCAGGTTTGGATGTATGAACAGGGCAGATGCATCAACGTACATGCAAATATGTATGAACCAACAGGACAAATGTCCAGGGGTGTTAATTGTGATTGCACATACCAATTTCACGTGGAATGGATTATATGTGGTTATAGGGTAGGGTGAAGAAAATTTAATTAACAACTTCAAATACCAATACATATGCTGTACATTTCTAATAGCTGCAGATATATACACACTACAGTTCTGCATACAGTTTCCTATGTACTAACTACTTCAAGTTGGTGATAGGAATGTTACTGCTACATCAATATACATTTTCATTTTTATTCATACACATTCATATCTGGCTCTGTTCAGCTACATCATCCTGCTACATTTGCTTTATATAGCTATAGACAACTGAGGATGTTTGGTATTTCAGACAACCATACTATCTGCATATTGCAGACTGAGAGCAACATATCCAGATTTTGGGATACACATTCCAGCTGTGGTAACATTTTCAACACATTTTACAGTTTGGTTCTGCTTGTCACATTCATTTCATTCTGTACTGACTGCAGTATACTTTATTCAGGAGTTATTACTACTTTATTGGTGGATTCATAACTCTTTCTCACACTCTCTCACTTGTTTTGTTTTTACAATTCAGGATGGTACTTAATTCTAGGCTTTATTGACATGTTTTACCTGTAGTTATAACAATCCTTTCCAATAGTCTCACTTCTGTCATGTTTCTGTATTTCAACAGGGATATATTTCACACATGTGTTTTACTCAGCTTCTGCAGCTGTACTTTTCAGCCTGCTGCAGGTTATGTACTATTATATTACAGGTGGGACATCTTTATTTCAGACTTTATTTCAGACTTGTTTCATTTTTCTGTTTGGATTACAGACTGCATCACACTTTTGTAATCAAGCAATACTTGCAAACCCTCTTACACTGTTACTTGCACATTTTATTACTTAGTGACTACACTGCACTCTTTTGCTAACTGTCATACTTTTATATTTATTTACAGTTACAGGGAGAGGATTACTGACCTGCCTGGCGGTGCAACCATGCCAGCCTATCGCCATAGGCTCTACGGTTCGCAGAACGGACACCTGCAGCTGTAATATAAATAAAGTAATATTGGAATACACATCTCCATAATATCAGCTAGGTTAATTTCTTACATAAATAATTACATGTAACTTACTCAGTAGTGGGGCGTTGGGCATTTGCCAGGCCTCCTGGATCCAACGGTTCAGTTGGTCCTGCTTCCGTCTCTTCAAGTCCGCATGGTGGTGACGGACCTGCTCACCAGTCCTTGGTATCCCTGTGGCACTGGTGAGATCATGAGCCAACCGGTCCCATGCCTCAGCCCTATATGCTCCCCACAGGACCTGGTCCTGCATGAGTTGGGCCTCATGATTGTGGACAAGGAGCCAAACCATATATTTGGACTCCTCAATGCCTCATCTCTGTGCTCAAAAGCAACTACCCTCACCTACACCTGACATTCTGGCTGCAAGCTGGTTCTACAATCGGTTATGCTGTGTATTCCCGCCTATGGGGCTTATATATGCCGTTTTTCCTGCACTTATCTGTGATTGGCCATTTTGGAATTGTATCAGCTTCACAAAACCTGCTTTGTCATGCTCCTCTTTCTATTCATTCCTATATATATGCTATTACTGCATTTCTAAGTGCAACTGTCATGGCTTAGTGGTTCAGTACTTTGAATATGGTACATGGTATCCTGGGTTCAAACCTAGCCACTGCTTTTTATATTTTATGACTGTCTACACAGGCTAGGAGGTGTGTCTGTGTAAAGGCAGTTTTGTTACAGCTTGCTCAACGTTGCCCATCGGTTAGCTTGTTGGCATGGCGCGCAGCTCCGCGCAAATGGGTTACGCTGGATTACGTGTCATTTGGCTGTCAGCACACATATTACGCTCATCTCAGCTATGGGCACACAGTTTCAGCGTGTTAAACAACTGCTCACCTACGGGCACTCATTTTACACCTGTTAAACCACTGCTCACCTACGGGCACCCATTTTACACCTGTTAAACCACTGCTCACCTACCGGCAGATGCACTCAACTTGTTAAACTGTAGCTCAGCTATAGGCACATCTGACATTTTTTATTATTTTATCTCACATTTCTTCAAAATAAATGGCCCATTTCATTACATTTTACATAAAATATAATTTTATATGTGTACATATATGTCAGGGACTTGTTTTGTGCTTATTTCACTAAAAATAAAAATTGATGTTAGGGGGGCTTGAACCATGACTGCCTGCTCTTCAGCCGACGTCTCTACTGCTACGCTATTGCTTCTTGGCTTACTTTGGATATGTAGTTCTTATATGCTTTTCCACTGACTGCTAATTGTGGCTAAGCTACGGGCACGCCCGCGCAAATGAGCGCACTCACGGGCAAACATCTTTACAATTTAAAATAATATATAACATGTTCATTTATACATTTTATGTTCATAGTCTGTGGGGGCATGTGTTGTGTTGTGTTTATTCACATTTATACGGACTCTGTTGTGGGTGTTTACTTTTGGGACTTTTACTCTACTGGGGGCGTGTCCGTTTGCAGGGCTTGGCCAATGGACATACCCCCTACTGTCTTCCACGGACCGTGTAAGCCTTAGGTGTGATTCAGCATGCCCTCACGCATATGCATGACATGCTGACGTCACACCGTTTAACTCCAGCCTCCGTGTATGCCTTGTAACTCTTACACGGAGGCTTTGTGAATCCTGCCCTTTGTCTTTCCATGAGGCTGCTTCCACCCATTCATAAGTTCATAGATTAGTACTAGGCTAACTGCCCTTGTGGGCCATTTTGAGCCTAGCCAGTTACCCCATGTGAGAATCAAACCCTGCATCTTGTGTCTCTAAGGTAAACACCTTAACCATTGTGCCAACCTCCCACTAAAACATTAATTAGGTCCTTGTTGATTACACGGCACAGATTTTCAGGACAAGATCTGAGAAGTTGTGATCAGTGGAAGAAGATTTTTTTTTTTGTCTTCACAGTGAAGACTCGTTTTTTGTAGCTGTGGTTCTGGAGTCAAATTATTATGGCATAAGTCTCTAGTCATGATCATATAGGTTTATACTAGGCTAACTGCCCTTGCGAGCCATTTTAAGCCTAGCCAGTTATCTCCTGTGAGATTCAAACCATGTACCTTGTGTTTATAAGGCAAACACCTTAACCATTAGGCCACTCTCCCAACCAATGTGATTTTTAATGAAGTACTGTGAGCAGCCAATGGGTGTTCCTTTTCAATGGATGGGTGTGTAGGTTCATAGGTTAGTACTAAGCTAACTGCTCCTGCGAGCCATTTTAAGCCTAGCTGATTATCCCTTGTGAGGCTCAAACCCTGCACCTTGTGTCTGTAAGGCAAACACCTTAACCATTAGGCCACCCTCCCAACCCATGCCTAGGACAGTCTTGCTAAGGTTCTTACCACTACTGATTTTACCAAGGACTACAGGCAGGTGTCCTTGACTGCCAATGCAAGAGAGATGTCAAACTTTGTGACTCCTTTCGGCATGTATGAGCTAACGAAGATGCCCTTTGGGATGAAAAATGCCCCAGCAACTTTTCAGAGGCTGGTGTATCATATCCTAATGGGAGCAGGATATTTAACCCTTGCTTACCTGGATGATATTATCTTCTATAGTCATTCCTGGCAAGAGCAACTTCAGCATGTCAGGGAGGTACTGTGCAGACTACAGAGGGCAGGTTTGACCAATAACCCCAGTAAGTGCCAGGTGGATATGACAGAGGTGTCTTACCTGGGACATAGAGTGGAGAGTTGTAAGATCAGGCCAGAACCTGCCAAAGTGGAAGCAATTCAGGTATGTTCTGCCCCTGTTACCCCAACGCAGGTGAGGGCATTCTTAGGGACAGCAGGGTACTACAGAATGTTTGTCCCCAATTACAGTACCTTAGGTGGTCCCCTCACAGGCATGACAAAGAAAAACAGGCCAGATAAGGGACTGTGCAGCCCAGCATATCAGCAGGCAGTAAAGGAACTTTGGGTGCCCCCTGTGTTATCCACTCCAGATTACAGCAAAGAATTTGTTGTGCAGGTGAATGATTCAAACTATGGGGTGGGGGGGGTTGTACTCAGCCAGGTTTCCTCAGAGTGAAAAGAGCACCCAGCGTTATATCTCAGCCATAGGCTTCAACCCAGAGAGGAATGCTATGCAGCTGTAGAAAAGGAATGTGTAGCCATAGTGTGGGCACTGCAGAAACTTCAGCCTTACCTGTATGGAAGGAAATACACTATAGTTACAGACCACAATCCCTTAACATGGCTACATTGAGCTAGCCAGCAAAATGCCAAGTTACTAAGGTGGAGCCTAGGGTTGCAGGCATATGATATGACAGTGCAACACCTTACTGGGGTCAGCGATGCCAACACAGATGGGCTCTGAAGACAGGGAACGGGGTGAGGTATTCACAGATATGCTCATCCCTCTCAAGCAACATTTCTCAAGGGTCACTTGAAAAATTAGCTTGACTCTTCAAGGGCGGAAGAGTGTTATTAAAGGAGATACTGCCAGCACAGCTATCTCAAATTTTGAAAATAATTATACAACATTGGTGAATATCAAAATGATTTGTGTAAGATGCTTGTGTTACAACTGTGTTAGAACTGTATGTTATGTGCATATTAAACTTGTTTGTACAGACATTTGTGTTAAAAAGGGCTTGCAAAATGCTTGCATTTAATATGGATCCACAGGGTCCACAGGGTGCCATACTGGAAAGGAACAAAAATGTACATGCACTATTGTAACTGTGTAAATGTATATATTTTAACAGTGGAGGCTAGGATATAGGAGGTTAACCTCAGTCTATTAAAGTTCAGAAAAATAGCTGAAGTGAAATTACTTTATGGCAGCAAGGAGACACAATGTCTGTACTAAGAAGCTTTCTCCTTTGTCTTGGAACTTGGAAGTGTTTTATTGTTTTATGGCCTCCAGCATCTGCCATAGATCTGGATCTGAGGTCTATGTATTTTCACAAGTAGATGCTAAATACTGCCAAATTACAGTAGTGGGGGGTATCACCTGGGATAGAGTCAGATGACAAGAAATTATGTCATTCTGCAAGCTATCCCAGCAGTAATATTTGCAATATTAATTTAAGAAGTCTCTGAGTGAGACACAGCCTTCTGTAATCTGTCTTGGACCCCATAACATCAAGATCCACTGACCACATCTGCCTTGCTCTGTAGTAAGTAAGTTCTTAGGTTATAGAAATTCTTTTAGATATACTCAGGAATATAGCAAAATTTAGTTTTGATATTTTTCTTTATTTATTTGTGACTATCCTGCAATGTTGTTTTAAATATTTCCTGAGATTCTGAATTCTGAAGTCACTGTAAATATATATTTAGTACTGTCTTGTTCTTTTGTTATTTATTATTAAATATAATTAAACATTTAATTGTGGCTGATCTGTGTAGACATATTTAAGTTCTAAGAATATTTTCATATTTATAAGGTGACACTGTGGCCCACTCCAAATAGCCTTGCTCTTGGTCAAAGTATCCTTTGTATTAATAGCAGCATTATACATTAAGATTGGACACCCTTGGTTAAGGGACTTAAAGTAGCTGATAAGGAGGTGGCTGGTGACAGTGATAAGTACCTTATAGACTGCGCAAAAGGGGCATAGCTAGTAAACCCTCTGCTAGCCTTTCTGAGGTGTGTGTGTGTGTGTGTGTGTGTGTGTGTGTGTGTGTGTGTGTGTGTGTGTGTGTGTGTGTGTGTGTGTGTGTGTGTGTGTGTGTATGTGTGTGTTTGTGTAAATCAAACCTCAAAGAGTATGTGTGTCAGTTACTTGGGCAGGGACACAAATCACTGGTTGGACAGAAAGGGTGCTGGTGGTCTTGGCTTGGTCACTCAGCTGAGATTACAACTCTATAGCTGTGCCTGTGGGGAGTCTTATTGGGGCTCTGTAGAAAGAGGGAGGAACCAGCCCAGGACTGACTGTGTTCTCTATGTGCTCTTAAGGGAAATTGCACTTGATGCAGAGAGCTGCATCTGGTAATACTGTGTAGCTTGTCATCGTCTCAGTGTACATCCCCCACTGGTGCCAGTGGTGAGGATTGAGGCTCCTTGATTAGTAGTTCAGTGTTAGGGCATCACATAGCTCAATCAGATTATTCCCTAATAAACTCATACAATGTTAACCTAAAATATTTACGCAAAAAAAAGAAAAACAGAGACTGCAACAAGCAAAGAAAACCCAACTATGTTAAAACTGGTTCAAGAGGTTTTTTTTAACTGTTTTGAGTCACTGTGTTTTTTGGCTGATAGTTCAATCCAAAGTGTTTGAGATACATTATAACCTATCATGAGGGTATTACAAGAAGAAGCATGTATGGTAATATCAGTGGAGATATGTAGTGCTGCTTGACATATGGGACCCTCAAAATGGTTCAGAATTTTCTGTTAAAAGTTTCATGGGTATTAGGATTTCATGAGGTATGGTAATTAGCTGGCTTTTTAAGCACACACCTACCAGGCAGTTAAGTAGGTACATGTGGAAAGCCAGCTATCCATATAATTAGTGACCAAAAACAATATGGCAAAAATTATAGGGTCAAAGAGACTGACTGAATGCATTCTGGAGGAGTATGGAAAACAGGAAGCAGAGAAGTACACTGCAGTTAGAAGACATATACCATGAGTGATTGAGAGGATTGGAAACACATAGCCTATAAAAGTGGTGAGGAAAAGAAAGTTTTCATGTCATTGGATGCATTGTTTGGTCCCAAAATACTCTACTAAAACCTCTGGTCTGCACTGGAGCTGGTCTGGGAAAATGTTTTTTATGTGTTCATTTCAGCGGCAACAAACCTTATGTTTGTTTGCACAGTTTTATAGAACTCAAGTGATGTCTCTCTGAATTAGAAGTAAGAGACTGTTTTATTCATGTAGAGTTTTGTTCCTAAAGACTGCTTACCTGTACTTTCTGTAATGTGGACACAGAAGTTTGCATCACAAAATTGCATGGGGCACAAAACTAGGCTGTTACACTGGAGACTTAAATCCAATAACTTTTTACTTTACTCAGAGATTCTTGTTGAGAGTTCACAGGAGAAATTCTTGTTTATTTGTGTTGTTCATTTGAATTTGAGGAAAATTCTGATGGGAATTGACTAAAAGCTTGCCTATTTGTTTGAAGCTGTTGCATGCTTGAGTCAGACTCAAAAGGAAGTAGGAAAGCATTCAGCTGCTGAAGTCTCATCAGGATAAAAACTGAGACACAGAGAGAGAGAGAGAGAGAGAGAGAGAGAGAGAGCAAATTGTTTTTGTTTTGTATGAACTGTTGCCTATTTGTTCTGCTGTAGAGGAAAGAGAGAGAACTGTTGCCTGACTAGAACTGTTGGTTGCAGACAACCTGTTGCATTAAAGTGACTGGACAAAGGCTTGAAGAAGATGGAGAATGGCAGCGATTTTTTTTCAGTTTTTGCAACTGCCTTTTATGATGAAGTTTTCTTATTTTGTTGTTTAATGGCCGCAAAGCAGTAACCCTTAAAATGTTATATTCCATCTCTCACTATTTGCAATAATGTTTTTTAATTTCTTACAGTAAAGCCTCATGTCACGTAGATGAGCTAGAGATAACTGCATTCAATTTCTTACAGTTTATGGAGTGTGCAGGCACTTGAAGCTGCTAATCAGTTCCACCTGTCATTTCCTGTGAGTAGCAAAATATTTTTTCTGTAAATTATGACCACAGTTATTGTAGATCATTGCTACCACAGCTGAAGAGATGGTGGCAATTGCCAAATCAATAGCCCAACCAAGGATAGTAACTCCACTGAAACCACATCATTCTGGCAAGGACTTAGAGGCCTTTTTGGTCACTTTTGAAAGAGTTGCTAGTCAGGAAGATTGGAATAACTCATCAAGGTGTCACATATTACTTACTCATCTTGTAGGAGAAGCTCTTAAAGCATAAATGAGTATTCCAAGTATTGACTATTAAGACCTTTGTAAGGTTAAATGAAGCCTGTTAGCCAGGGTGGAAGTAATTGCTACAATACAAGCTCATATGCTTCATGAGTGGGTCCTTTCCAAAATTAATTCAGTATGAGATTAACTATATGGGCTGAAACATATAACAAAGTACTGGGTAGACTTAAAAATACATAACAACCAAGACCCAATGCTGGAAATCTTAGCTGCAGACCAGTTTAAGACAACATTACCAAGTACTATCAAATGACTGAGGTGTCAAGCCGGTCACCAGAACTCTGAATTCATAACCCTGGAATGGAAAATTAACCTTAAAGTGAAGGGCACTTTGCTCCACAGTATTTGTTTTTTAATGTTGGAAACAAGCCAGTCGCTGTAAGGAAGTTAGACAAGACTCCCTTCCAGGCAGCTATTGACAGAAATGAGAGCAAGAGGCAATGAAGTATGACCAAGCTAATACAAGGCTGGTAGAAACGGCCTTCTATTATTGCACAACAACTAAGATAATGAAATGAAAGCTCAAGGACATTGGGCAAGAGCTGTAAGAACTCATAAATTCTGGTAGCATGATCATATTAAAGTCCAGTTCCTCTATAAAAGGAAGTTCCAGACACCAAGAACTACAGAAGCAGTCTACATTCATACATAACCTGATCAATCAATTGGAGTGACAGACCCAGTTTGGGCAGTGTTATATCCTGTTGATAAAGTGATATACCTCATTCATGATGCAGTTATAGGAAAGGATTTTCCACACTTTAAAAAATTATGGAGAGTCTTGGATCAGAAAGGCTATCAGGAAGTTGGAAAGGTTTCACATACTAACCACCAAATAGTGAGCTCTCTGGACAGAAGGAAGTTGTCAACCCTAAAGAACAATGGCTTCAATGAGCAAGACAGAGCCCAAAATAACAGCAGAGAAACCAGGTAATATTACAGTATGGACAAATGTCCCAAAGAGAGAGAAATAATAGTAGAAGGGGAATGTCAATTGTGAAAAAGGAAATAACCTGACAGAAACCAGGAATTATGCCAGAAGAGATAAGGGAGATAGAATAAAATGAAAAGCTTCCTATAGTAATGAAGAGAGGGCAAGAGAGGTTAACTAAGGAGATAGATTGATTTAACTTAAACAGAATAACACTGCCGATAGATATAAGAATGGCCAAGAGAACACTAGTCAATATTATCCTTCTTGAGGAAAAATGAGTCACAGGGGTCTCACACCTGCCTTAGCAGGAGAATAGACCATTCACCTTCGGAGATAGCCAGGTCAAAGAACTTGATCCACTGGAACTTCCAACTACCTATAGGAACTTTAATTTAAAAAGGCTCAGTGGAAAGGTGAGACCCTAAGCCAGGTACATGAAAATATAGCCATGGCAATTAGAAGAGTTTCCGCTGAAGGTGCCATCCCTCCCTCCACAATTTGAGGATCTACTCTAGATAGTGCAGTGGTTAGCATTGCCACCTCACAGCAAGAGGTTCTCCGGTTCGATCCTCGGCTGGGGTGCCTTCTGTGCAGAGTCTGCATGTCCTCCCTGTGGTCACATGGGTTTCCTCTGGGTGCTCCGGTTTCCTCCCACATCCCAAAGACATGCTGTAGGTGGATTGGACACTCTAAATTGGCCCTAGGTGTGAGTGTGTGCATGTGTGTCCCTTCTGTGGAAGGTTGGGCGCCAGGCTAGCAACTTGACACTGTAAAACTCCACTGCCAATCATGAGCAAACAGGTGATATGCTGTGGCAACCCCTAACCCAGAAAAATCCGAAAGAAGAAGACTCCAGCTACTAGCAAATGATAAGGTGGAAGCCATCTGTCAATTGTTTGGTCATTTAGAGCTATGGCAAAGAACATGGCCTACAGTCATATTTTTGAAGACCATCTAGGTATGGATAAAACCAAAGTCTAGGAATTAACTCACTTTTATTGGCTAGGAATAAAGACAGAGATAAAAAAAATCTGTGATAGTTACACAGAAAGTATCAAACAACTGCCTCCATTCTGGACTTAGGAACCTGTTGATGCCAATGCCTTTCACAAAAGGCCCTTTTGAAAGGATCATTAGAGACAGTTATTCAGAGCCATAGCTACATTAGCTGGTGTTCTGTGCAGTTGCAATTCTGTATACTGGTGCCCCCTCCACTTAAAATTGAGTAACAAAAAAAAAGTCTTCTCAAAGTTGAAGACAAAAAAAAAAGAGTAAAACCTTGTTACATTTATAGCAAACTGAACTTCAGCTGTGACTGACAAACAATATCGGCATTCATTTCTGAAGCCATGATATCCATATGGCTACATATATCAATTCTTGTACTGCACTCCCACCATATCAGCACTTGCAGTTTTCACATCCTAACAACTTGCACTGGGGGCAGCCTCCCCTTTGCCTAGCCTTAGTTGTGGCTCTGTGTTTTAGGCTCCTTGGTTAAGTTCATCAGTGCCACAAATCATAACCATTATCATCAACCCCCTTTTTCCCATTTTTACAAAGGGTAGGAGTACTGTATCACATTAGCTGATGTGATCAAATCACCTATATCCAAAGTTTACAACACTGAGTAGCTATGTATGAGTATATTTTAATTATGTTGGACTATGCAACACACCTCCATAAGGCCAGCCTACTTTGGGAGAAATCTAATAGGAAGTGTTAACCACTTTTTAAGCAGCTATTGCATGTTTGTGTGAGATACAAAAGGAAGGAAAGGATTCAGCTACCAAAGTCTCATCAACATAAAAACAGAGAGATAGAGAGAGACAGAACAAATGTTTTTTGTTTGCTGAACTGTTTCATATTCATACCATTGTAGAGTAAAAAGAGAGAACTGTTGTCCAAGGAGAACAGACAAGAGAACTATTGCTAGTGACAAGCCCTCACTGTTAAAATGTCTGTTGATTTGATTGCATTCCAAAGTGCCAAACAGGCTGGAAAATATAATACATTTTTCATGTTCCATTTACAATTGTCTTTTTATGATGAAATTTTCTTTTTTTATCATTTATCATTCACAAAGCAGTGACCCCTGAAAATATTTTGCATCATCTGCCGCTATTTTCTGTGGAGTTTGTTTTTTGATTTCTTTCAGAAAGCAACTTATGTTACAGATTTGAAATAGTTGTGACTGCATTCAGATATTTACTATATATATATATATATATATATATATATATGTATATATATATATATATATATATATATATATATATGTGTATATATATATATATATATATATATATATATATGTGTGTGTGTATAAAGATAGGCACATGAATATAAAATAGAGTGTGATAAAAATACAGTGTACATATTTCTGATTATCAGCATGTTCACTTCCTCAACAAGCATTTATTACTGTTATGGTTGTATTGTGTAGTTAGTTAGTTAGTTAGTTAGTTAGTTAGTTAGTTAGTTAGTTAGTTAGTTAGTTAGTTAGTTATGCATGTTATTTACTTCCATCCTTCTTTCAGAAAGCCAGTCTAGGCAAAAGCCCCTTTTCAGTGGAGATTAAGAGAGAAAAGCTTCACTCAATTAAAAGTTCACAGTGTTAATATACATGCAAATCTACTAAGAAAGCACAAAAATAGCAGAAGACTCAGAATACATATACCCCGGGATTCATGAAGCTCGGCTCAAGGCCGGCGTTAGGCTTGCACCGACCATGCGGCGTGAGGATGGCACAGTAGCACCAAATGCATAGTAATGAAGGCGTGCTGCCGACATAGCCACATGCACAGGAAAGGAGCGAGAGTGCATAGGGCATGTCGAAGTGCCGCACGGAGGCATGGAAATGGCAGATGTCGATGTGCAGCCTAAAATGCTTGCATATAACAGGTTGCAAGATAGTAACCACGTCAGTGTCCCCGGATACTGAAACGTATGCAAAGCATGCAAGAAAGTACCTGCGAACACAAAGTGATGAAGCAAACAAAAATGCATGGTAGGGAATAAAGGGTCCCTATCCCGTGAACAAATGACATGGAAGACCATGTGGCCGTAATTCAATGCAGTGTAGATAGCCATACCAAGTGGAAGTGAAATGCATCATATGTTAGCAATCCACCAGTAGGTACGTCCAGCCCAATGGTGAGGGTCACCAGCTGACCCATAATGTGAGGGAGGGTACACAGCTGGGCAGATGTGTCCATAACAAAATACACGAGAAATGTAGATATTTAGCGACCATATGTCCGAATTATATCCCACAAGGCATATAATAGTCACATACAAAAGGTATGTCCGTATTTCACATATCAAATGTAATAGGAAATAGAATAAGCATGTAAATGAAACAGAAGGAGCATGCAAACAGCCACAACAATAAGGACACATGTAGGCTGAAAGGAACAGTATTATCCGTACCATCGACTAGGATTACCACCTGTCCCACTTTGCGAGTGACAGTCCCTCCTTGGGCAGTTGTGTCCCGACAAAAACCTGTAACAATGGGAAATGTCCTGAGATTATAGGACAAAATTATTCCCTATACATTACGTAATAGTTGCATCAAACAGGTTTTCTGTATCTAAATTACATAAATGTTATAAGAAACAGAATAAGCAACTGAACTGCTACAAGAATAAGCTTTGATATAGGCAAGAAGTCTAAGTTCTATCCTGTGTACTGACCGTGGGTATGTGTTGGCCTGTAAAATGTGATGTGTGTACCAAAAATGTCCCACTTTGGCTAATTGAAAAGGTGGCAGCCCTACCGTCGACTGTGGAGAGATGTTGTCCACTACAGTAGGATATGTGTATGGAATATATCCCATCCTGGACATAGGAAAAGGTGGTATCCTACCAATGAGTACAACAGGCCGCCAAAATCTGGAAGTCAGCGGTACAAGCCGAACTTGTCAGGATGTGTCACAGTCGAACGGGTAGTACCCGGGTATACCAAACATGTAATGAAAGAAAAGTATGGGCGTGTACCTATGTGCGTGAGGTATAGCATGTGGAAAGCAAACATGGCAGGGTAGTCCACACAAGCATATAGGTACCAGACACATGTAGGGTATTCAATGTGTTACTATGGCTGTGTCATGGGCCAACAACCAAAGCACAGATGTATGGGGTGTGAGGAATCTGTGTGTGTGGGGCGGATGGGTAATGGTACAATCCTCCAAGGCGATACTGTGTCGTATGCAGAATAGGTGAACTGGAGGTGTATGAGGGAGCAGCGGGTGAAGCTGAAAGAAACACAAACACATGTATAAACAGCTGCAATACAACCAGACAGGCCATACTGTAGAACACAATCCTACAAAAAGATGAATATTGAAATGTGCGATACAAATGTATAGATATGTCACCGGCACATACCCACAGATTGGTCCTGATGGAACTGGCCATAACAAATGCAACACACCTGGATGGAACTGGCCATAACAAATGCAACACACCTGGATGCATAATGGACTACCCAGCATCCCCTCCACATCACACAACCCGCTCCCGTACCTGAACATCCACCAAATCCAGCCGTACTTGGCCTACTGGTGTGGTGCAGCCACAGCTACACATAGTGACCACTACACATATGTAGTAGGTAGTGTCACCCTAGGTGGTTGCAGGATTGCACACAACCTCAGCACATTTTCGTAACTCCAAAACGATGTTCGGTATACCTCTTGTTGTGGATCGGTACAATTTTTGGATATCCCTCATGGGATATGTAACCTGTGTAAACATTAAAATGGAAGTCCAGTCCTGTAGATATCTGGATAGAAGTTGGAATGTGCATTAGAGGTGTATGACACTGTCCAGCCCTAAGTGGTTATGCATAACCTACTATCCAGGATCAAACACTTGCCCGTGATGCACGTGTCCCGACACGAATAAGCAGAAATATATTGCACACATTCACATAGTGGCAAATGGTATAAGGGTGAGGAAGGCACTGACGTAAACAGGATAACCCTGATCGACTGTGTGAGGGACACTTAATGTGTGTGTAGGTGTGACCGACCATACCTGTCAACCTCTGATAGCAAGATATCTGGACAAAGCCATGAATAAAAGTATACCTGTCAGCCTCTGAGAGCAAGATATCTGGACAAAGCCATGAATAAACGTATACCTGTCAACCTCTGATAGCAAGATATCTGGACAACGCCGTGAATAAAAGTGGGACAAAGACCCAAAAGTATGGACAATTTGTAAAGAAACTGAGAAAGTTGATAGAATAACAGTTTGTACATTGGCATTAATTTCCTGAAGAGTATGAAGTCTGAAACACAAGTGTCTGTCATTATGTTCTGACTTCAGTCTTTCCGTACATATTTACAGTAACAAACCTTCACATTTGTTTACTGTACCACTGCATACCTGTAGTTAGTTCATGTCCAAAATAATAATCCTCGTACAAATGCATACAGGAAATAGTCAAATGTGAATGGGAACACCCCTCACTGTGGATTATGTATTGTAACCACCCCCACCCATATTATGTATTGCCAACATAAAAAGCTGCTGACTGGTGCCAAAAGACCTGTGTCTGTAAACACAGGTAAACTTCTATAAAATGAACAAATGCTGTCCATGTGCTTTGTCTGACATTTGAACTCGGTCAGGGCAGTTCCAGTCATCAGGCGGACAAGCCTAAACCCAAATCACCACAGGAACACCCTGACAATCAAAGACTTGTATATGCCAGGACTATAAGCCTTGGAGTTCTGCATATCCTTGGAGTGATTAAATATGCAGCTTGGGTCCAGAGCAGTAGGGAATAGGGAATGTGTAATATGTAGTACCGCATTTTTCCCAGCAGGAGAATGGATGCCTGTGTTGTAAGTGAAGCAGTGAGGCATATGTTAATGTAGCTATGTATTATGGGTATGCATATAAATGAGTCAGAACACCAATAGTATAGTGGTTACAGCATCCGGCCAACATGAATGCAGTCCCGGGTCAACTACGACTTCAGCACATATGAGTTAATGAATGCGTGTGTGCTGTAAAGACATTTAAATATGTAAAGGTGAACGTGTGTTTCGCATATGTCTGTTAACCGGATTACAGATATTGTACTGGTACCATCACAATTAAGAAAGCCCACATAAGCACAAAGACTTAGTAAACATATGTAACCCACAAAAGGATATGCAAGTGCTCCTGCGCTTGTGTAATCCGCTCACAGCATAGCAAATGAATGCTGTTTTCTACACATTTATTTATATATCTATATATGGATATATATATATATTTGTGTATAGATATATATCAGAATGTACAGACATATATATAGATATATATATAGATATGTATACATATATATATATATATATATATATATATATATATATATATATATATATATATTTATATATATATATATATATATATATATATATATATATATATATATATTTATATACATATATATATATACACACACACACACACACACACACACACACACACACACACACACACACACACACACACACACACACTCACACACACACACATGCCTATACCTTCCAAAAATGAAGAACCCATCTACTGGATATTGTGTAAACCATTGGTGGAAGACGTAGGGACTATTATCAGTGTCATGTAAGCGATTATCATGGACGTACATGCGTACGAATAAGATGGTAACCATACCTCTCAACCTTTCAGAATAAGACATCTGGACAAAGGCATATTTAAATAAGTACAAATAGGGACTATGTTAAATATTCCTCTGACAAAGTTAGAACATTGATAGAATAATGGATAATTCATTAGTATGAATGTTTTGAGGGTTATTAGTTATAAACTACTAATGTCTGTCATTATTATCTAACCTCGCAGTCCTTAATGACCTGCCACTAATCTACCAGAAAGGCACAATAATAACAAAGAAGGAACAACATTATAAGTCTAAGTTCGGGACATTTACCCAACATGTGTATAGTTGAGAGATATGAAGCTAACCCTGCCCTAAATAAATGAACAGAACTAGTGATATCAGGTGGACAGGTGTGAAGAAAGACGGGATGACAAATGACAAAACATGTATAAGTCAAAAGCATGTACCTCGATAAATGCGAATGAATACATATGCCCTGTGACAGTCAATGTGGAAGGTTAATAGTGTCCCTCAGGGTGTTATGCAGTGTCCCCGATACAGTGTCCAGTCTCCCACACTCGCATGTGAGTTCTGCCAGTGACGGACATCGCAAATACCGGAGAACGCATAAGGTAGATGATAGCATAATATGTTTTGATTAGCACCTGTTGGCTTTTGTGAGGAACACAACACTCTTGGCGGGTGTGTCCTGCAAAAGGAATGTAATGACATCTGGCCTGTGATTTCTTCTTGTGTGTAGTGGTGTAATACAATGATATATCTTGTATCAGAAACAGATACATGTGATAGGAAACAGTATTATCAACTATACTACTACAAGAAAACTCAGGAGGTATGAAAAGCGCTGAAGTAGTCAGTTCAGTATTGACCGCAGGTATGTGTTGACATGTCAAATGTCACAGCTGTATATATAGTACCTATAGGGCTGTCACCATTACAAATGATGAAGGTGGGAGCTGCTTTGTAGAAATGTCAGACGTAGCAGGTCAAACCATACCTACAGCCATGCATACTCCACAAATAGACATATTAGCACACAGCAAAGCTTAGACCAGGGGTCATGGAGCCTTGGCCAGCGTGTACGAGTAGAGGAAGTGTAGAACAAGGCAAGATGTCTGCCGAGCTATTCAACAATATCCTGTAGGGGCATGTAAGACAGCCCCTAAACTGAACATTGCATGGACAATGTTAGGATATGCAAATTACCCCATTTGTAGGTAAAAACTATGCAAATGATGTAAATCTGCGATACATGTAACAGTAAGTTGTCCGTGCAAGAGCAGAAATGTACTCAGATGTTAACTGAGTTACATTCTGCAAGTAGCTAAATGGAGCAATGTCAGCTGCAAATAAAGGATGAATTCAGTTGAAGAAGCATGCCAATGGCCAAATATAAGGCCAGTGGCATATTTTTCCATTGTAAATTAATAAAACTCTATTTGTCCTCCCCCGATCTCCGGTGTGTAAACGTAGCGCAGCGGCGCGAAAATGTGCTGCACTTTTAAAACAAGAGAAATATTTAAAATACACATAGACATTGTAATTATCATTAACAGTTAGTTTGCCATGCAGGTGAATGGCAAGCTGAAGACAAGATGGCTACTGAGTACTGGTTGCTATGTATGGAAGCTCTCTGTCAGAGATGTAACCAAGCTTTAGTAGGCAATCCGATGCAATTGAGGATGAGGATAGTGAATCACAATTTGTCATGCCATATGGGCCAAGCCACTACAGTGGAAGAGTAGGTTAAGGGGACTATCAGAGTAGAAGATAGGTGACATCATGGGTGTGTATGTATAAAACACTGTAATGCTATCGGAGCAATGTGTCACATGTTTTCTATCAGTTACTCATCAGTGGAA
Organism: Protopterus annectens; assembly: GCF_019279795.1. Classification (NCBI taxonomy): domain Eukaryota; kingdom Metazoa; phylum Chordata; order Ceratodontiformes; family Protopteridae; genus Protopterus; species Protopterus annectens. Next base: position 1,202,954,530 of record NC_056744.1, on the reverse strand, counting down.
GAGGCGTGTTATGATTTATCTTAGGTATAGTCAGGAAACTGATGGTGTACGCCATGGATATCACTGAAGTTTCATGCAAACCTGCTGACAGTGTTTTCACGCCTGTGCGCGCCTGTAAGCCCGACTAAGCATGTGTGCGCGTGTGTCAGCCCGTGTGCACGCATTGAAGAACGAGTAAGCTAGTGTAAGCATGTTGAAGCCCGTGTAATGTTGTGTAAGCCAGTGTACACGTTTGTAAGCATGTATAAATCTGTACTACACACATCACACATGTACTGCACACTCTGAAACACATGCTGCCAATACTACACACATCAGTCAAATGGCACATGGATGGATAATAAATCATCAGAATCAACAGTGCTGTAAACTATACTGCATTGATGGTCATAGCTGCAATGCATCATGCCTGCTTACATACACCTAGAAGGATATCACACTTTGTGTTAACAACATTTTAAAAGTAATACAGTGCTATAAAGCCACCCTGAGCATCAGCACCATGTTAGTCTGTTACTGCATCTATGTTACACATTACAGGTGGTGGCACAGGTGTCGTCATATGCACAGGGTATGGTGTTTCTTTTCCAGAGCCTGTCATTGAGCCATCCAAGCAACATGTAAGTATGTGTGTGTGTGAGGGACAACAGTGTTTGCATGGCCCAATGTTGATGCAATGTGTGTGTGTATGTGTTAGCCCTATCTGTTTGGTTCATGTGTGTGTCTGCATGTACACAGTTTCATCATGTGTCATGCATATACAGGAGGTTGTGGGACAGTCACAGACCGTACCTGCCAGGCTGTACAGATCACCATTACTGGCCATGGACACCCCTGCATGCATTCAACAATATTCCAGTCCTGCACCTGTCAATGTATACACATACATTCTTGGGATCTGTATCACAACCTGTGGATAAACGGGAGTCAGTAATGTTAACCTGATTTGCATAGTAGTGTCAGGTAATACATAGTCATATGAGCCATACTCATCCTCCAAAGTAACCACTGCTGACTGTTGCTGAGATGTGCACACGACCGTTTAAAGGTGCTGTACTATCATTGTTGTCAATGTCCCTTGTAATACCCAGCAACAGAATAACTGGTCACTACACAACTATAAACCAGGATCACTACAGCACACAGGATGTGGACTATCACAGAGCCATAGCAGATTTACATACATCAAAGGTGTTCACGTACAGATAATGCAGCACATTCAATAGTGCTAATATCCACATACATATCAATATCTATCTACATTACATATATAGAAATAGAAATACACACCCACACAAACACTTGGCAGGGTTGTGATCAGAACACAGACTGAACTACCTTATCACACTACAGCATTACGCATGTACAGAATGTGCTAACTGATTACTAGATCACAGCATTCACACAGGCATACGTCCAGCTTGCTGGCATCAGCATCAAAGGCAAACATGCCGTACGGATTCTACGGAGAGTGAATAGTGTAAAAGAAATGTACTGTTGTCATACAGCAGGAAACTCTCACACACACACGTGACAGGATTGGGATTAGAACACAGACCTAACTACTTTATCATACTACAGCAATATGCATTTACAGAAAGTGCTACCGAGACTACTGAAAACAGCACTCCCAGAGCCATACTTCTAGGTGGGTGACATCATCCTTAAAGGCAAAGACGCCGATAGGGAATGTATGTGGTGTGAGGCATCTAAAAGAATTACTGTGTCCCCAGGCCGCAGGAAACACACACACACACACACTTGGCAGGGCTGGGAGTCAAACATACACCTAACTACCTTATCACACTACTGCAATACGCATTTACAGAACGTGCTACTGAGATTTTCGAACACAGCACTCCCAGAGGCATACTTCTAGGTGGGTGACATCATCCGTAAAGGCAAAGACGCCGATAGGGAAAGAATGTGGTGTGAGGCATCTAAAAGCATTACCGTGTCCCCAGGGTGCAGGAAACACACAAGCACACACTTGACATGGCTGAGAGTCGAACATACACCTAACTACCTTATCACACTACTGCAATATGCATTTACAGAAAGCGCTACTGAGATTACTGAACACAGCACTCCCAGAGGCATACTTCTAGGTGGGTGACATCATCCGTAAAGGCAAAGACGCCGATAGGGAATGTATGTGGTGTGAGGTGCCTAAAAGCATTATTGTGTCCCCAGGCTGCAGGAAACACACACACACACTCTTGGCAGGGCGTCGAACATACACCTAATTACCTTATCACACTACAGCAATATGTATTTACAGAACACGCTACCGAGATTACTGACCACAGCACTCCCAGAGGCATACTTCTAGGTGGGTGACATCATCCATAAAGGCAAAGATGCTGATAGGGAATGTATGTGGTGTGAGGCATCTAAAAGCATTACCGTGTCCCCAGGCTGCAGGAAACACACACACACACTTGGCAGGGCTGGGAGTCAAACATACACCTAACTACCTTATCACACTACAGCAATACGCATTTATAGAATGCGCTACCGAGATTACTGAACACAGCACTCCCAGAGGCATACTTCTAGGTGGGTGACATCATCCATAAAGGCAAAGACGACGATAGGGAATGTATGTGGTGTGAGGTGTCTAAAAGCATTATCGTGTCCCCAGGCTGCAGGAAACACACACACACACACACACTTGGCAGGGCTGGGAGTCGAACATACACCTAATTATCTTATTACACTACAGCAATACGCATTTACAGAATGCGCTACTGAGATTACTGAACACAGCACTTCCAGAGGCATACTTCTAGGTGGGTGACATCATCTGTAAAGGCAAAGATGCTGATAGGGAATGTATGTGGTGTGAGGCATCTAAAAGCATTACCGTGTCCCCAGGCTGCAGGAAACACACACACACACTTGGCAGGGCTGGGAGTCAAACATACACCTAACTACCTTATCACACTACAGCAATACGCATTTATAGAATGCGCTACCGAGATTACTGAACACAGCACTGCCAGAGGCATACTTCTAGGTGGGTGACATCATCCTTAAAGGCAATGACGCCGATAGGGAATGTATGTGGTGTGAGGCATCTAAAAGCATTACCGTGTCCCCAGGCAGCTGATAACACACACACACACACACACTTGGCAGGCCTGGTTGTCGAACATACACTTAACTACCTTATCACACTACAGCATTACGCTTTTACAGAATGCGCTACTGAGATTACTGAACACAGCATTCCCAGAGGCATACTTCTAGGTGGGTGACATCATCCGTAAAGGCAAAGACGCCGATAGGGAATGTATAGAGAGTGAGCAGTCTGAAAGCATATTACTGTCCCAAGGTAGACGTAGACAAATACACGGCAGTGGTGTGATCGGGGCAACTAAATATCTACGAAACACCACAACAACACTACATAGATACGGGACGTGCCACAGACAGTACACCCTGCAAGACAGTCAGCCAGTGTGTTCAATGTAAGCATCCATCGTGACGTTGAAAATGGACATCTGTTGCCTGGATGTCCACAATCGCTATACAGGATGTCAATGGCCATGCCCATACACAGAGGCACAAGGTGTCACTGGCCATGCCCACGTGCTTAGTATCACACGTCCGTTTGGAATGTACTTCATGTCCATCTACACAACGGTGTACTGGGCATGCTCACACACTTAGCAGTTGCAAAGGGCTGTCTTGCATGCACACGGATTCTAAACACGTAAAGGTGCAGTTTGCAATGTACTGTGTGTCCATCTACACAATGGCATACTGGGCATGCTCACACACTTTGCAGTTGCAAAGGGCTGTCTTATATGCACACGGATACTAAACACAGAAGGGCACAGTATGGTATTACTGTCCCCACGTACATGACGGCCACTCACATGTATTGACCAGTACGCACTCAGGAGCCATCACAGATGTCTCAGGTGCAGATCACAGAGGTACACACTGCAGGCAACAATGTAGCCCTCAGACACCACCATGTCATTGGACCAGCAATACATCAACACAACACCGTGTGACACATGACCAGTGGACTGTACATAAGTGTACAGCAACTGTGCAGACTACACATGTACCGACAGGGTTCCATCATGTGTTATGCATTGCAATGATAGCACTGTACATAACCAGATCGGCTCTACACATAACAGGGGCCCTGCGTCTTACACAGCTGTGACAGATGACTGTCACTGTACACCAACGAACACACATGTTCGGATATGTCATACATGTAATTGCAGTGGATATGTGCATGGACCACACACACAACACATATGTACATAGCATAGCTTTTGCTGTCCTCTGTGCAGACAAGTGGCTACAGCAATCATATGCACGCAAATGGGAGGTGGGTCCATGGCTGTTGAATGCCAACAGTACATGAGGTAGCAATGTTGACCGAGGACACATTCCATCTGTACTAGTTACCCATGACACCCATCATATCATACATACAACAGTCCATGCGTTATGTATGTCAACACACATGTCCACCGATTGCAATGCATACAAACATGGCTACATGACAGGCATGTAGGACCAACACACATGTACAAACTGCAGTGTGCATGCAGCTGCCCATTTTGGTTTAAACCTTAAAACATCCCCCAACCCAAATTTTTATTAAAAAAATTTTCGGGAAAAACCAACTTTTGGCTGCCAAATCCCCCTTATACATCAAAAATTAAATTGGGCACATGGATGGATAATAAATCATCAGAATCAAATTTTAAAACTATACTGCATTGATGGTCATAGCTGAAATCTTTGCCTGTTACATACACCTAGAAGGATATCCCCTTTGTGTTAACAACATTTTAAAAGTAATACAGTGCTATAAAGCCCCCCAGCATCAGCACCATGTTAGTCTGTTACTGCATCAGTTAAAATTACAGGTGGTGGCCAGGTGTCATCATATGCACGGGGATGGTGTTTTTTTTCCAGAGCCTGTCATTGAGCCATCCAATGTGTGTGGGGCCGTGTTTGCATGGCCCAATTTTGATGCAATGTGTGTGTGTATGTTTTAGCCCTAGCTTTTTGGGTTCATGTGTGTGTCTGCATGTACACAGTTTCATCATGTGTATGCATATACGGGAAAATTTGTACAGTCACAGAGATGCCAGGCTGTACAGATCACCATTACTGGCCATAAAACCCCCCTGCATGCATTCAACAATATTAGTCCTGCACCAGTCAATGTATACACATTTCTTGGGATCTGTATCCAACCTGTGGATAAATGGGGAGTCAGTAATGTTAACCTGATTTGAAAGTAGTGTCAGGAAATACATAGTCATATGAGCCATACTCACCTAAAGTAACCACTGTGACTGTTGCTGAGATGTGCACAAAAGCAAAGGTGCTGTACCTTTGTTGTCAATCCCCTTGTAATAAAATAACAGTAACTGGTCACTACAAAACTATAACCCAGGATCACTACAGCACACAGGATGTACTACACAGACCTGCAGATTTACATACATAAAACACGAATAATGCAGAAATTCAATAGTGCAATACACATACATAAAATATATCTACAAAAATATATGTGTAAAAAAACAAACACGGAAAAGGTCCAAACACAGCCAAATATTTTTAATTACAGCATTAGCTTTACAGAATAACATTACTAGATCACAGCATTCACACAGGCATATGTCCAGTTGTGGCATCAGCATCAAAAAAACATGTGACTTTAAAAAGGGAAAAGGGAAGTCTGTTGTCATACACAGTCTCACACACAAACACCCAGGTTGGGATTAGAACACAGACCTAACTACTTTATCAACTACAGCAAATTTACGGGTGTTTGATACTGCAGCACCCCAGACCCATCCCAGGTGGGTGACATCATCCGCAAAGAAATAGGGAATGTATGGGGTTGGGGGTGTCTAAAACATTATTGTTTTGGGCTGCAGGAAACACACACACAAAAGGCACTGGGTGAACATGCACCTAATTATTTATTACACTACAAAAAACCATTTACAGAATGCGCTACTGAGATTACTGAACACAGCACTCCAGAGGCATACTTCTAGGTGGGTGACATCATCTGTAAAGGCAAAGATGCTGATGGGGAATGTTTGTGACATCAAAAACATTACTGCCCCCACGAAACACACACACACATTGGCAGGGCGGGGATAAAACATACACCTAACTACCTTATCACACTACTGAAAGGCATTTACAAAACGTTTACTGAGATTACAACACAGCACCCCCAGAGGCATACTTCTAGGGGGGGAATCACCCAAAGGCAAAGATGCCATAAAAGAATGTGGGGGAGGCATTGTTCCCGTGCCCCCGGGTGCGGGAAAACACACACACCCCTTGGGCAGGCTGAGATCGAACATACACCTAACTACCTTATCACACTACTGCACACGCATTTACAAAAACCCTCCCGAGATTACTGCACACTCCCAGAGGCATACTTCTAGGTGGGTGACATCCCAAAGGCAAAGAGGGATAGGGAATTTTGGGTGTGAGGTGAAAAAGCATTAGTGTCCCCAGGCTGCAGGAAACACACACACACACTTGGCGGGGGAACATACACCTAATTACCTTATCACACTACAGCAATTTTATTTACAAAACGCCCAAGATTACCAAACACAGCACTCCCAGAGGCATACTTCTAGGTGGGTGACATCATCCATAAAGGCAAAGATGCTGATAGGGAATGTATGTGGTGTGAGGCATCTAAAGCAACTTTTCCCCAGGCTGCGGGAAAACACACACACACACTTGGGGGGGAGTCAAACATACACCTAACTACCTTATCACACTACAGCAAACGCATTTACAGAATGCGCTGAGTTTTGAACACAGCACTCCCAGAGGCATACTTCTAGGTGGGTCATCACCCAAAAAAGGCAAAAATAGGGAATGTATGTGGGGGAGGTGTCTAAAGCATTATTGGTCCCCAGGCGCAGGAAACACACACACACACATTGGCGGGGCTGGGAAACATACCCCAAACCCTTAAAAAAGAAAGGCATTTACAGAAGCTACTGAGATTACTGAACACAGCATTTCCCAGAGGCATTTCTAGGTGGGTGACATCAAAAGGCAAAGATGCTGATAGGGAATGTATGTGGGGGAGGCATCTAAAAGCATTCCCTGTCCCCAGGCTGCAAAACACACACACACACATTTTGGCAGGGCTGGGAGTCAAAAAATACACCTAACTACCTTATCACACTACAGAAATTCCCAACAGAATGCTCCCAGATTACGAACACAGCACCCCCAGAGGCATACTTCTAGGTGGGTGACATCACCCAAAGGAAAAGATGATAGGGAATGTATGGGTGAGGCATCTAAAAGCTTTAAACCGGCCCCAGGAAACCCAAAACACACACACACACACAAAATTTGGCAGGGCTGGGATTTAACATACACCTAACTACCTTATCACACTACAGCATTACGCTTTACAGAATGCCGAGATTACTGAACACAGCACCCAGAGGCATACTTCTAGGTGGGTGACATCATCCAAAGGAAAAGGGACGATAGGGAATGTATAGAGGGGGCAGTCTGAAAGCATATTACTGTCCCAAGGTAGACGAACAAACACGGCAGTGGTGTGATGGGGGCAACTAAAATTAAAAACAAAACAACACTACATAGATATGGAGCCCAGACAACAGTACCCCCTTTCAAGACAGCCCAGTGTGTTCAATGTGGGCATCCATCGTGACTTTAAAAAATGGACATCTGTTGCCTGGATGCCACCATCGCTAAAAGGATGTCAATGGCCATGCCCATACACAGAGGCACAAGGTGTCACTGGCCCCCCGCTTAGTATCACTTTCGTTGGAATGTACGTGTCCATCTACACAAGGGGTACTGGGCATGCTCACCCCTTAGCAGTTGAAAAGGGGCCCGTCTTGCATGCACACGGATTCTAAACAGGAAAGGGCATTTTGGGAAATGTACTGTGTGTCCATCTACACAATGGCATACTGGGCATGCTCACACACTTAGCAGTTGAAAAGGGGCCCGTCTTGCATGCACACGGTTTCTAAACACAGGAAGGGCACAGTATGGTATTACTGTCCCCACGCATAAGGCCACTCACATTTTTGACCAGTACACACTCAGGAGCCATCACAGATGTCTCAGGTGCAGATCACAGAGGTACACCCCGCGGGCAAAATGTAGCCCTCAGACATCACCATGTCATTGGACCAGCAATACATCAACACAACACCACATGACCAGTGGACTGTACATAGGTTACAGCAACTGTGCAGACTACACATGTACCGACAGGGTTCCATCATGTGTTATGCATTGCAATGATCCCACAAAAACCAGGTGGGCTCTACACAAAACAGGGGCCCTGGGTCTTACACAGCTGTGACAGATGACTGTCCTGTACACCAAAACACACATGTTTGGATATGTCATACATGTAATTGCAGTGGATATGTGCATGGACCACACACAAACACATATGTACATAGCATAGTTTTTGCTGTCCTCTTGCAGACAAGTGGCTACAGCAATCATACAGCAAATGGAAGGTGGGTCCATGGCTGTTGAATCCCAACAGTACATGAGGTAGCAATGTTGACCGAGGAAAATTCCCCTCTGTACAAACCCATGACACCCATCATATCATACATACAACAGTCCATGTGTTATGTATGTCAACACATGTCCCCCAAATTGCAATGCATACAAACATGGCTACATGACAGGCATGTAGGACCAACACACATGTACAAAGTGTGCATGCAGCTGAAATGTGCAGTAGCTGATGTAAGTAACTCATCTGTGCCTAACTACAACATGCAGTTGCAATGCCCCCATCATTGACACCTGTATATGGTGACATACGACGGGTAGGATGTACATCAGGTATGGATGGATGTGTTTTACATAAAGTGGTGATCCACCAGATGGATTTTTGGGGGGCTCACAGGTGTGTAAATGCCACCCTACCTTTTGTGCAAAAAACATGTTATGTTCCCTTGATGGTGAAGACATAAACCTACACAGCGGTCGGGTTTTACGACTGAAATCATTTGACACCTGTAACACTTACATCCTCCCGGGGCATATAGCAGCACAATTCCCGACATAGTGTTGGTACACATAATGCCCAATACTGCTGCATGTCTGTCAGATATCATCATAGCAGGTGTATCATTCACAGTACTGCCATGTGTGTTTGCTTGGGGACCATATATGCCACATATGGGGGGGAATACATCCCAATTGTACACACCCCTGTACACTGTTGTAGAATCTGTACATCCCAGTGTGGAAAGCATGACATAGGCAGGTGTGGTGTGTTACACACATCAGCTATCCGTATGTTTTTGACATTGGTCTCACAGTGTGTTGTGTGTGTGTGTGTGTGTGTGTGTGTGTGTGTGTGTGTGTTTTATGTTTATGGCTGTCTGGTGCAGGGAGTGGGGTGTATGCTACCATAGAAAACACAGGACCCCAACCCCTCATGGTGATGCAGTCTACTACCCTGTTGATGCCATCGGTCTCACCCCAACTGGCTACCTGTACATCCCCCTTCTCTGTGTCTTGTGTGGGTGCAAAGTACGGGGGGTGATGACCACATAGGAAAGGGCCCCTCACCTCAACACTATGGGGTGTTTATAGTGTTGTTGACCCCATGAGTGTCATGTTCCTGTACTGTGACAGGGTATTACTGCTACACAGTGAGGCCTCATGCTATCAAGTGGCCTCTAACATTATCTTTGGGCCAGACCACTGTGTAAAACCCCCTGCACCATGTCAACATACCTGTGATGTGATGGTATGGATGTCACGCCTCTAGCCACTGTAGCCTATTAAACTCCCACATGCTGGATCAGTTTTGTGTGGACATCTGTGGTATGTTAGATTTTCCCAAACCGGGGTTGAGGCTACGTATAGCATGCTGAATTGCCTTTGGTGTGAGTTCCACACACATGGGAGACTGCAAACACTGCTACCTGTAGGCACATGCAAGTAGACCAAAAGGAGGGAACCAGGGCACCCAACATGCTGTTACTGTTGTTACCAGACACATACTGTGAACATATAACAATGCATGCACACCTGTACTACAGGGGCACATACAATGCATGCTACACCTGTACTACATGGTATGTCGGGTTGTAAACAGTACACAACCAATGTAATATACATGCTCTCACCTTTCCCAAAAACCCAACAAAAACATTTCCCCTCACTATCCACAACTAATGTAATATACACATCTCACTATTCTGTTCACCCTGTGCATCAGACCATTTGAGCATGTCCCTGCACCAATGGTGTGGATGACAGGGATGCGCACAGGCTTCATCATATGCACAGGGTGATAATGTTTGCCGGGGGCATAGGCTGCACCAAGGGGTGACATCATGTGGGGGGAAAGGGGGGTGTTTGATTGGACATGTCTGTTCAGTATGCATGTGGGTGTTGTGGTGCCCTACAGATGTGTTTGCTGTGGCGTATGTGTGCACACAGTTCTGCCTTTGGATGAGGCCTACACGGGGTATTATTGACAGCTCCAGATTGTACAGACCAGGTTGTACAGCTCACTGTGTCCCCAGGGAGTGACCTGTGCCTGCCAGGGTTGCAGGGGCACTACCAGGGGAGGTACAGTTTGGGGTCCCGATGACACATGTACGGGAAACCCGTGTCCCCAGGGGCCCAGGGCCATGTCCACTGGCCTGCTGTGTCCGGGTGGGACAGCGCACCCAGCTGCACTGCTACTGCTCCCGGCACTATGGGAGCGGCATGTGAGGTGGCAGCCACGCCGACCTGCACTAGGTGGTGTAGCGGGCCCACGCCAGTGGCCTATGCCTCACTCCTACCAGATGTTCCAGCACAGACAGCTCACCCCGGGATTGCCATGCCACAGGTCAAGGTTTCCCGACCATGTCACCCAATCGCCTGTCCAGAACATCAGCAATCTGCTGTTGAGCATTTGCCAATGCCTGGATGTTGTCATTTAGGGGGATAGCAGCCCTCTGCAGCCTCTGCCCTTCTCTGTTCTGCCATTCAGCACGTGTGTGCCCATTACAGTCGGGAAAACATGTGTCTGGTGATACCAGCTGCTGCCTCTGTCCTGCAGGTGCATGTCTGCCAGAGGTCCTCCTATGAGCAGCCCCGGCCACATGCCTGTGTGGCACATCTGCAGCATTACACTGACACCATGGTGTGGAGACACACCCTTCTGTAGCCCCCAAAGTTCCTGTTCCATGCTAAAAAGGCTGACTGTCCTTCCTCTATGGCCACTGGTGAGGGGTTGTGTTGGCAGCAGAACTGTGTGTGGGGGAAGAGGGGACATAGCTGGGATGGCAACCATTGGCACAGATTCAGCCCCTGACAACCCTGCCTGTACCTCATGCATATGTTCATCACTGCTAGTATCTGTGGGGACACTAACATCAGATGGACCGCAGGAGGGTAACACCTACATCACCTGTGAATGCAAAGAAAGACTCTAAATTACAACAGACACACACACACACACACACACACACACACACACACACACACACACACAGACACACACCATGCATGTGATTTGACAGAAAATGCAGCATGCCTGTGAAAAAATGCAGCTCAGACATTAATAGTGTTAGTAAGCATCCCCGGGGGCACAAACAGCAAGCAGGTGTCATATGAGTAGCCATGCAGTTCACACAATCATGGTAGTATGCATGCACCCCCGTGATACACCATGTGGACCAGAACAGGATAACAGTACACATGGCTGACGTGACCTTGACATGTAATCCGCTGACGTGCATTAACATGCATACATGTCTGACACAATGGTGTCCTGAAAATGTACAGCATTTTTGGGGGATCACTTTGGTGTTGTCTGTATGCCCTACAGATAGAATGCATTTTTAGCAAATGTGCATGTGCATGGAAGGGTAGTGTGAGCCATCTACATTGCTTACAGTGTAAAGTACAGACACTGTGCCATTGCATGGCATAGGGTCTATATTGCTATACAGTGCATAATATTACACATTGCATAGCCAAAACCATGCATACCCATGACATAACTGTGGATTGTGACCCACGATGCTGAGGTGTATACACACCAAACCATGCTGTGTCATGTGACAGGTCACTGGAGGCCCTACAGATGACCCCCCTGCACAACAACAAACAGAGTCTTAGCTGCCTGGCAACCATGTCCACACATGGCGACTTGTCAATTCACCATGCCCCACATGACATTGTGTACCACACACACAAGGTGCACAGAACGGTGATGTCCTACAGCAGCAAGGGAAATGTAAAATATCTGTGGCCTGATGTGGTGTCAATTTGTGGAAGCTGTAAGGTGACTACTGTCATGCTATAAACACGGGCTGATGTTCAAAAATCTTATATGGAAGCCAGTGACACCTCCACTGGCTGTGCACAGGCTTTAGGATGTCCAGTGTACCACATCAACTTAAATCGGTCAACTAAGGCTATAATTGGACCATGTGGACAATGTGAAACAGGGTGTATACACATCACATCTATTTTGTGGCTATTTTCTCTGGCCATCCCCATGGCCATGTGACATGTGTTGACAAATGTGTGTGATGGCCTCTATCACACATGTCTGTGTTGTCCCATATGACATACACCCATAGATGTCAGATATGTCACCATCCACAGGGCTTTTGCAGAAAAAGGGGTTGTATTTTTGGGTGGGTTTGGGATAGTGTGAAAATTATTGCAGCCAATACACTTTTCTGGGACATGTCAGATGGCACATCACAATGTGTGCACCCATTGCGGGGCATTTTCACAATGGTGATTTGTGGCTGCCCATATCACAGCTCACTGTGTGGTACTGTTTCCCAAAACACTGTTGTTCCAATGTATAGTACATATGCCTCCATTGTAGAACACCTCCCCCGTTGTATGCACAGCTGACCACACATGTAGCAATGACAAATATTTGGTTTCATGTCGTGTATTTTTTGTTTGTATATATTGCACATGGGTGGCCTGGGGAATGATGGGTGAAACCTGTATATCGGGGAATGGAATAACATCAAGTGTACAAGTGTTAACTGGCCACAGGGGAATAGATCTTTTTTTTAACATGCCTGATACTGATGACAGTCTCACCTGCAATGGACTCATGTCGGGGTGCCAGAGGTACCTGGGGGTGACACAGCAGTATGAACATTATCCCTGACTGTTTGACAGCCACAGGGTGCACTGTGCATGTTAACACATTTGCCTGCTTAAATAGCATATAGTATGCACATGTTTGCATACACAGGGTAGCATACTATAGTTGCAGCATGTGTGTCCACATACCTTGCATATGTTGTTAAAACATAATGTACAGTGACACATCCCTAAATGGGGATAAAATAGCCATATTGCAGTACTGACTTACCAGGAAACTCCAGGCTCCTTGGTTGGGAGACACCCACCTCCACAATGGCGGCTAGTGTTTGTGGATGCTGTTCTGGGGGTGTCCCCAGACTGGCCAGAAACCCCCAGTGTGTGTGAGTGGGGGGGGTTGGGGCCCACCACCTGTTCCACCTTGTTCCTGGTGATTGCAGTACGCTGTTTTGCATGATGGCCCGCAGTGTCTGCGCACCTGCTGGTAGGTGGGGTTATGGCCACCCACATCATTCACCCTCCTGCGAGATCCTGCCACAGGTCATCCCTGCTGGGCATGCTGTGGCACATGGCTGAACAACACCTCATAGTTCTCATGGGGGTTTGGGATGAGGACATCATCCTCCTGGGGCTGTAGGCGGGAAGGGGTTTTTACGAGGCATTATCTGTAAGACATAATGATGGTGACAGGTCACAGTTTCAGAGATGTACAGAGATACGCTGCACATACTTTTTATGACATCTAGTACATCTGCACAGTTATTTTGCAAATCTTTGACACTGACACACTGACTGTTTGTGTCACACACATGTAACACCCGTTATGCATTGGATATCATCACCATATATGTGTGTCACCTCATAACAGTGTTCATACTCCATGTGAATGCTGTCTTGATGGGGGCATGTCTGTTTGCCTGCACTGGTGTTCATACCTATCTGCACATGCCTGGATGTGTCCACGGTAATGCTGTTGACCTTGATGCTGTGTATATGTCACATATCAACACAGACACAGCCTTAATGGGCTTGAGCAGTGACAATGCACACATACACATGGAAACCTGTACATGTATGTGTTTTGCCTTATACATCTACACAGCACTGTACAGCTGTTCAACATCCTGCCATGGATCGTCTGTGTTGCACATGTGATAGACATGGGACAATGGCTAGCCCTTTCCCGGGGGATGGTTATAAACCCATAGCATGTAGGGGAAAGGGTTTTCCCAGCTGTAACCAGTTATGCCCCCGCCATCAGTGCCACATTACTGATCCAGACAGTTGATACTACATCCCATGGGCCATCACACCATGTATGACTGGGATGACATGTGCAGCTTTGATGGACAGGGTTGCATGGTAGGGGGAGTATGTCACATGTATGGCACGGGGATCTGTCCAGCATGTGGCATCCTATTTGGGATGGTGGCTGTCCATGATATGTCTTTCAGATCGGGAAAACATGTAGCATGTCCATCATCATGGTGCAGCAAATGTCTTTATGCAAGGTAGACAGCATGCTGAAAGTGGGGGTGAGGATTGTGAAGGCTGGTATCCCCCCATCCACGCATGGCCATTACCCTTAAAGGTGATATGTGATCCAATATTGGTCCCCCAGTGCTGTTTTGCCTGTCCAATGATCTCTGTGCTCATGGATGGCACCCTGTCATGACATGGGTCCCTATGACTACCAAAGGGGGCCTGGAGATGTCCCAAGTCAGGGAGGTGTACTGCACAGCACCATCCCTTACACAGTGTCCATAATGTTGACCACAGCCTAGGTGGTAGTTAATGGGTACAGGGATGTTCACCTAGCAGTGACAATGCTGATATCATCCATCAAAATGTGCACATATGTCACACCCTCACCCACACAGCCCATTCTGTATGTTGTTCACAACACTGAACAATTGCTCATAGGTCATGGCCATTCACACCCTTTACATACACAGATCCCAACATTTGTCTGTGTGGTATGGGCTACAATGGGGGTGGAGTACAACACATTAACCCTGTTCTACTGTAGCTGGCACTGGTGTGATATGCACATGTCACCCGGCACCTTTTGTAGTTGTGAGTCTGTCAACAGGCCCAGAACACTCCTGTGACATACAAAAATCAAACATCCATACTTTTTGTACATCTGTACTGCTAACATCTACATTTATAATGGTTCATGGACATGCACACCATACTCAGCAGGGGTTTTAGTGGGGGCCACCCATTATGACTGTCCACCCTTTTGGGTTGATATTATCCAACACCCTATCTGTATTGTATGTTTATGCTAGCACTTGTTCAGAACTTGTGAGCATGTCATGAGCTACTGATTTCTATAGCACCCATTCCACACCATTTCCCCACAGGTACACTGTCTGTCCAAAAATTTCCAGCTTGCTTACGGGACAACAGCTGTTGTACAAGTAACTCACATATCCTGTGAGACATGGTTGTATATACAGGCATGTCCAACTGTCAACCCGTGCTATTGCCTGTCTATATGATGGAAAATGTCGTACATGTGGCAATAGAGCAATTGTCTCATGTACACATTCAATGCTCACCTCCCAACAAATGACACTACAGCCTGTGGGGGATGCACTTTTGCAGCCCTGCTGGGGGTAATGCTGTCACCAACCCTGACTGCACCTGAAAGTCATGTGGGGATGTGTAACATTTGCAAACACCCACTCATCACATAGTCTCACATGATCTCCACCACAGGCCACACATGGGGACAACTTGTGCAGTACCCTCCATACTCTGTGTAGGCACCAGAGGCAGCCCCATCCACAACATCACCAACTTATAGCCCACAGACTCATGTGTGCCCATCACATACAGCCAATAGGGTGTTTTTAACATACACAACACACCAGTCATAGGTGACTCTGTAGGCGGTCACACTGGGTTTTACACAGCAGGCTAAAAAGGTGATAGGTTACATCTTTCTGTCGGGTAACTGGTTCTGCAACATAACCTATGCACCCATGCCACACCTCACCAGGTACAAAATTTACTGTCATTCTCCATGTTAGTGTGACTGCCCTGAGATGCCACTTTACAGACTACTTTTGCAGGGACATGCAATAGCTCACCAGTCTTGTAGCCCTGAAGGTTCCCAAACCCTGGGGAGCATTCATCCAGACCCCCTACCACTGTACAATGACTGACTTTCACTTCAACAGTTGGCCCTTCTTCTGCTGTCATTCCACAGGCATCTGGTATCTGTCCGCTTTGACTGACCTGGTCAAACACAATGCTTTGGCACAGATGACCTGCACCTGTCAGCCCTGGGAGTACAGATCACATGTAAGGCTCTTGCTGCTTATACTGCCTGTCTTGCACAGTTTCCCAAAAACAGTCCCCCCAGAACAGGGGAAATGGCAAGCAAGACATGGGGTCATGTGAAAAATGCTTGCATCTTCCTCTGTGTACATGCAGGCAAGGCACACCTTATAATGCACCACTTTAATATCTCTGCAGTGACTGGGACCTGCCCTCTAGGCTCTGCAGAGCACCCCTGAAAAGACAGGTTATAGACAGACCATACCTTTCAGGCACATACCTGGACCGGGACACCCACAGCTGAGGTGTTCCCCTATCCCCTATGTTGTAAAACATCCTGGCTAGTTACTTAGCACAATGCATCAGAGGTGCTCCATGTGCAACTAACTGTGTCCGAACCGCTATACACATTGTAACCGACAGATTCAACAACATACCCCATGGTTACCAGACCCTTTGTTGGTGTACTGGACAGTAGGGCTCAGACAGCTACTACTGATGTGTGACTGACACTACCCCCCACTTAACTGGGATAGCCACTCATGTACCGACACCCTGAGTCATAACCTCCACTCGGCTGGATCAACCCATACACACCACCTCCAAGACCAACATTATCCTTGACATAAAACTACCAACATGTGACTGGTGTTCCACACCTGGGGTTATCCCTCATTGGTGGATTTTAACATATGCTAATCACCCTTGTTAGCCACATCCCAGCACCACACCCTTCAGGGATACACAGTACATGATTACTACAACACCTACTAAAAATCTTATGACAGTTGGGTTTACATCATGACACCCGTGCAGATGGACAATGCCAAAAAATGCTGAAACATACCCCAGTGCACTTCATTAGCATGTACACGACTGCATGGATCATGCTATTCCACACAGAGCCATGATGGTACACACCAGATAACAGATGCCACCCTTTGGGCAAGTTCCATGGACATAATGTACAACAACAGGTGGAGGCTGTTGCACAGTGGTGTACAATTTCCCCTGGGTGGGTAGCTCACTGGTCAGCCTCGTAAGGATCCCTCATCACATACTCCAAGACTAGCTACGAAACATTACTGCCCCATTCCACCAACCCAAAGGGATTATGGTGGTATGTCAGTAGTCAAAGGCAAAAACCCCCTCTGCTCCCCATACAACAGTCACTCAGGAACATTACAGACCCGGTGATGTTTGGGAACATGCTGGCGGATGGATTCAATGCTAACATTACACCCCACACTCACTACAGGGCCACAATCCATGCAGGAACATTGGGGTGTCCCTGCAGTCACACCTACACAGTACTAACCTGCACTCTATATGTCCTGGGACACTGGCCCCATGTCACCTTCCAAATCCCAGGCTGTGATGTCCACAAACCTCTGAAAAAATGTCTCCCCACTAGGCCACCATATTCAGTAATAGCCTTATATCAGACATTGTGGCCCCTGAATGGCACACAGCAACAGTTATCACACTCCACACAGGTGGCGCCACAATGGGGGGACTATTGCCCTACACACCTGACTGGACTGTTCTGCATGGGCACATCATCATGGACGCCCTTCACAGAGACATTGTTGGGCTCCAGTCCTTTGATGCCACCCAGGTTGGACTTGTTAGGGCCAGAGCATGGCCCCTAAACCTGGTGGACTCCTTTCCTACAGTTACCAGGGTAGTTGATGATGGTACAGAGGTCCCCACATCCTACATTGTCCTCGCATTGCCTTTCAGCACCGTTCTCCATTCTGGTATTGTCGACATACACATCCACCTGCACATCCCTATGTCTCAGGATGTTATGCAAAGTGGCTCATGGACAGGACACACAATGAGGGTAGCATACCATAGTACCTACTGCATTTCAGTTACACTTGGCATACCACAGTCCTCAGTCATAGGGCCCCTCATGTTTAGTATATGCTTCCCTGAGGTACAGGCTAGCACATAGGGACTTTCCCTGCCTAGCTTTACAAAACCCCCGCATACAAAGCACCATGATTGATCCACCAGCTGATACACTCATCCATAAGGGTGTCACTGTGACAGATACCTGATATGAATATCATGGGCCCCAAATGCATGAACATCACCTTTGCATTACACCCTTCACCCACTGACTATCACATAGGTGGTAGTCCCTACATACATGTCCCCATTGTACATGTTCTAGTAAAACGTATGTCGCACCCCCTTGTTACCATATTGCCACTGTGGCATGGATATCCTTCTACGTACACTTATCTGTGTGTAGCTGGTACATAGGCACCCATTGTACCTCTGAACCCAAGACTTCTAAAACATTCAAGGGTACAACACCCCTTTAGGGTGTACCTTACAAACAGCCCGCTTTACATACCACAACATTAACACCCCAAAGCTTTTTTGAGCTGACAGTTAAGGGGCGGGTGAACTGGGCACCTTTTGTACACATTTGCATACTACATACCAGGGGGGACCTCTGCTGAACAGACAGGGCCCATGTCCACAACAATATTAATGGATATACTCCACAAAGCGACATAAAAAACCCGGGGCAACATGCTCATGGAAAGGAACACGCAACGATGAGTGGGATGTGCAGGGTTACATTCCCAAACCGGGCACTCACCATGCTTTGGAACATGATCCTATGTACATCCCCGGGACACTCAGTAGCACTGTTCATGTGATACCTCCCGGGGGGGAACAATGAGGGATCACTGCAGTGGCTGTACTGTGCAGAAGTGCAGGTAACACATGGCACTGCTGTTCACAGGACACTACCCTAGAGAGGTGCCACTGGTGTGAACACTGTAGTTGTGCTTACACATAACTTGCCAGACTGCATAGTACCCCACTATGAACCTGTGAAGCTATTACATGTCCTTTGTGCATGGTTACTTGGTAGCCCTTCCATTTAGATTAGCTATCATGTTTTCAATGTCCCGTGACTACAAGCCATATGTATCCTGTTATTGTACATGCCAATGGGTACCTTTTGGGATGCATGATATGCCTGTTATGCTGTGTAGAATATCTGACATATCTACCTACAATACATACAAAATATTTTACATAGTATCCCATAATGCAAAATACCCCAGGGACCACCTTAACATGTCATTGTCGTTATATGCCCATACACATGCCTACTGTGACAGTATATCAACATATACTATCCCCTGCTATGGCACGTACTTGTTGGACATACCCTACCACTGGTGGGGGTTTGGGAAATTTTTCTGTTTAAAACTCATGTAGCATCCCTTGTGGTGTCTGTGATGTGTACCTTGTGGCCCACTGCTGGACAAGTTTTACAAGCGTAGTATGCTCAGCAAGACATCACTACATAAATACCTTTTCCCACTTTATGCATTGTGGGCACTTTTAATTAATGCAAACCAGGCTATACATACAGTAAATAATTACAAAAACATAAAAACTTACATACCAGTGTTCTACATACCTTGTTATTTTGGGCTTTGTCTATCTCTAATCTTTCTCTACACTGCTTTAAAAGGGTTTTGGTATGAGCATACGGGGTTTTAATGTCTGGCAAGTCATCCTTTTTATATACCTGTAACATGTGGTTTCCTGCCGCCAATTGGTGTTCCTTTACTAATTACTTGCACATCAGCTGTGCAGCTACTCCATTCACCAATTACACGGCAACAGTCGGGTATAATTGAATTCTCCACTTGGGCATTGCCCATTTGCCCTACCTTCGGGGAGATGGCCTGTATTGTGTTTTGTTTGTGTAATTGCAACTGCTATGTGAGAAAAAATACTTTTTGGGTTCATGTCCCCCCCGGGTTGTGTGTGGCAGCTAGAGTATGTGGTTCAAAATTTTACCTGTCATCCCAACCTCTGATAACGGACTATTGCAAACAAAACCTGTAACATCGCCGTTTTTTCCATTATACAATGGCTACAATTTTGCATGGCACCTTTAATTGTGTTTTCACAAGGTATGTTACGGGGTTTTGCAGATGTAATTGACTGACTGGATGTTTGTGCTGTTATTACAGTCTGTATTGCTATAGTTTCTAGTGTGGGGATGGGTGTATGATATACAGGTTTGTGGGGCTTGCATTTCTACATATTCCATATATATGTGTGGGTCCCCAATTAAAGAGCTATCATTGGTTTTGTTTAAATTTTTCATTGGGCCATTGTTAATTGGTTTCTATATAGTATGCAGGTGAGGTTGATACTTCCATACCTCTGGAATTGCAGTATGTAAAGGATATGTCTAAATGACAGCTATCCCCGTATTTCTGTCCCAGATATTTGCAGTCATTGCAGTTGTGTTGGGAAAAGAACCTCTTTGCCATGGGTTGCCACCTTTTCATATGGCCATTGTTGGACACTTGGGACACACAGGGTGTTTACAGGCTGAAAATAGCCAGGTCAGTACACAGGATAGCACATACTTTTATCCTCAATACATACCTATTGTTGTGGGGCTTTGGCTACTTATCATATTGCATGTAACATTTACGTTTCTTTACAGGCATAACTATTTAATGCAACTATTACAAAATATGGGACATAATAACGTCCTACAATCTCGGACATTTTCCCTTTGTAATGTTTTATGACAGGACACACCTGCCCAGGGAGGGGCTGACCCACCTAATGTGGGACAGGTGGTAACCGATGCCACGGACTATACCCACACCTACCGTAATGATCTACCTCCGAGGGGACTAACAGAAAATGATGCAGAAAACAAAACACACAACAGTCACACAGAGAAAACACAGCACCCACAACACACATACACAGACTAACACTCACAAACACAGTTGAACACAGTACCTAGGGGCCGCAACACCGCAGCGTAACTACATGTCCCCTTTATATCACATACTTTCGCACTTTTCCATACTGTGTTCTTTCAGTCTTTCAGCCTCATGGCCGGGCTTTTTACACATTCCATAGTTTATCCTTTTTTTTACCTCCAAGGTGTTATGAATGTCGGACCTATCTATATATATATTTGCAGATATCGTTTAATCCATATATATCAACATATATCACTCACCCCTTTTTATCTGTATTTATATATGTATATATTTTAAAATATATATATATATATATATATATATATATATATATATATATATATATATATACATCTAAAGGGAAAATGACAGGCAAGCTACACCTTTCATTGTGTACTTGTTGGGTGTATACTGTTTCCTGGACCCCACGCTTGTGTTTATTTTACACCCTGCCATAGGTTAGGGGTTTCCAGCTGTCCCACTTTTGAGGGACAGTCCCTCTTTTGGGGAGTTGTGTCCTGCAAAATATTTGTAAACATGGCAAATGTCCCGAGATTGTAGGACATACTTATTTCCTATAGTTTATGTAATAGTTGATAAAACAGTTATTCTGTATCTGAACCACCTATATGTTAAGAAAAAGAATAAGTAAGTAAACATTACAAGAATAAGCTTTATCTAGGCAAAACAGGAAATTCTGCATACTGGCCGGTTTTGTTGGCCTGCAGACATCGACGGGCCCACATTTTATTTTGGGGGTGGCAACCTACCATAGGTACATCTTGGCTAGCAATAGTGTTAGGGGGATTCTATACATGATTGCATGTTCTCTCCTGGCAGTGGTCCCCTTCAGAGCAGGGCTATTAGTAAAGGGGGAATAATGCTGGTTTCACCTGTTCTGGACATCATTGACCATGATCGCGATATTCAGAAGCTTATCCCTGTTTTGCATATCCATATAGTCATATTTAAACATGCTTTCCAGCAGTGGGCAACACATATTCCCCAACTTTCTAAACATGATCTGATGACCTGCATCTGACATGCATTATTTCCTTCGGATTACGTTACATCCCTTGCAGGACGTGGGACCGGGAACATGCACGACGGGCACTGCATTTAACCCCTGGCATCTGGGATATGTTTGGTTTTTCATTTTGTATTTGGGGTATACTACGGCTGTTTCTCCATACTGCACTCACATGGGTAACTCAGTTATTTTTCATATTGATGAATCCAGTTAATGGTATGTCCATGTGATGTTTACTGGATGTGCTCCGCATTGGGTATGTATATCACAGTGAGCCCACAATATTTTGCTACACCTTCAAACAACCATGGTGGGGCATGCTGGGGGATGAATACCTGTCATGGGTTAACCCTGCCTTGACACAACATCCATGATTTTTTTATGGAGCCCCTCATTAATGCAGCAATCCATGGTTTAGGGTGCAAACATGTGCTCCCGCATTGCCCCTGCTCCACTTTCAGTTGGTTACTCGATGTTTGGGGACAGCGAAAACTGTTTGCCCTTTGGTTGGGCCCCTGACAATCCCTGTACCTACCGATGTACCTGGGAACCTATAAAACAGCACCACCATATGCTGATAGGGCATGTACTGTTCAGGTGTTGACATTCCGGGTTTCCCAAAAGCTGTTTTGTACAATGTTTGAGGGCTGCCTATGTAGGATTCCCCGTGGGCCACCTATACAAAAATTTACAGGTGGTCGTGTTTGTGTGCCATCCATTTTACTGTGTGTGCAGGTGGAGAGGGTGTCAGTCCAGGGGCCTACACTGTCAGAGTATGTGCTATCCTTCCCCTTTTCCAAGGTGTAGGCATATTGGGCATGCCTCCTCTGCCTACTGGGGCTGGGGGGCTGGTCTGAATCCTCTGTGCCTGTGATGGCCTTGGCAATTGGGGGGGCTATGAGGGCCTTCACCATTTTGTCCCTGCTGCAGCTGTTTCCGCAGGATCATATTATGTAGCATGGCACATACTGTGATGTGGGCACACATGCCTGGAGAGTACTGCAAGGCTCCACCAGATGTGTCCAAGCACCGGAACCATGATTTCAGCATCCCAAACACCTCTATGATGATTCTGGTTTGTGCGGGGCCCCATTAGGTTCTTGCATGGGTGTGTGTGCATTTCTGATGGGAGTCATCATCCACGGCTCCAGTGCATAGCCAGCATCCCCCACAAGGTGGCCATGTTTGATGTCCCCCCTGAAAAATACCTGATTCAGCTGTGAGGCATGCCAGATATGGGAGCCATGGTAGCTTCCAAGGCTGCCAGCACACACATCCATGATAATGCCCTGGGCATTGCACATGACCTGGCAGTTGATGGAGTGGAATCCCTTGCGGTTTATGTACCTACCATGCTCACCGGGTGGTGACTTGATTTGTATGTGGGGCAGTCTATCCACCCAGTACCTCCGGGGAGTGTGCCACATGGTGGAAAGAATTTCATATTGCTGGCCATCTCCTCCTGAGTTTGGGGGAAGTATATATGCTCATTGTCATGTTGTAACAAGGCATCCAGGAACTGGTGTAGTACCCTGGATGCTGATGCCTGTGAGACCCCCTTATATCTCCAGTTGGCCTTTGAAAGGTACCTGTGGCTAGTATTCGCAAGCTTACACATACCTTCGTGTCCACTGGGATGGGTTCCCCCCTGTTATTTCTGGTTCTCAGGCGTGGCCGGCACAGCTCAACTATTTGCTGTAAGATGTCCCTGTCCACCCTGTAAACTCTACTATCTCCCAGGCCCCTGGTAGGTTACCCTTGGTCTGAACACCCTTTTCCTCCCCCGGTGGTTGTCGGCATCATCCTCCCCAAACACCAGTCTCTAACACATGCTGATGAATCACAGCTATGGCAGCTCCCAACATGTACGCTTTAAAAGTCCCCGATGTGCTTACACCTAGGCTGCACTGTTTGGGAATACACAGCTGTCTGTAGTGGGCTGTCACACTTTATACTATTGTGCTGTGAACACCGATGATGTCATAGGGTGTGTATGTAGATCGTAGCTACAGGGTATCTTATGTGTTTTACTACCAGAGCTACTATTGTGGTGCCTTTGGTGTTGTATTGCTTTTGGCTGCCGTGGGTTACCTCTTGACCTTCCCCTTTTCATTTCTGCACGCCCCCCTACCATTTTCTGGCATGCATCCAGCAGCCTGCTTTCATTTGTACTTTCCTAGACCTGGCTTATCTTGCGTAATGTGTGCTATTGCCGGGGCTACTTGGTTTGCTTTGCTCTGCTATGACAGTTCCTATCTTTGCAATCCAATGCCCCCCCTTTCTTTGCATTCCAATGCCTCCCCCATCCTGTTTTGCAGGTTTCGAGAGACTTGTCAGCTGCCCTTGGCTGGGAGTTGATTGGTGTTAATTGCTCAATACTCCAATTACCCTACTTCAGCATTTCCCTTTTTCCCCCGACCTTCCTGTTTGTGCTATTGTTCGGCGTGCATCCGCTTACCGGGTTTCCCCGTTTCCCTCCT
Organism: Protopterus annectens; assembly: GCF_019279795.1. Taxonomy (NCBI): domain Eukaryota; kingdom Metazoa; phylum Chordata; order Ceratodontiformes; family Protopteridae; genus Protopterus; species Protopterus annectens. The sequence continues at coordinate 1,202,929,820 of NC_056744.1, read as the reverse complement.
CCCCATGCGCCGGGCACCATGTGTGCTCTCAGCTAAACGATTCTATACCTTCCTCCCCCCCCCTGTCCTGCAGCTTCGCTTAGCAACGGCCCGGCCAGATTTGCATTGCTCCAATGTGCTTACTGCTACGGTGGCACACCCTCTGCTGATGTCATGTATCTCCTCTGAGCCACCCCTTTTTTTATAGCACCGCCATGGTACAACCTTCATTTAGCGACATTTGTGATTCAGTATTACCTGCCTCATTTGCATGGCATTGACTACTAATTCATAGTTAACCCCAACACTGTCGCAGGCCCTTAGCAACCCTTGCACCTTGGTTGTTTTGTTCCATGCCTACCATTTTTTATGGTGTAAAATGATTTTTATTACATTGCGATTTTATGACATTTTTATATAATTTTTTTATGTTCCTGTTTGCGCACACATGCCCTGCAGTTGTACTGTGCGTTACTGTGGACATAACATTAAATGTTGTTTTTTAGGTGTTGTGCATCTTTTCTTATGCCATTGGCTGTGTATTTAGCCATTGGCATATGTTAACTTTGGTCCGCTTCCATAGCGCCGATGTTCTGTTTGGGAAAATGTAAACCATGTTTTTTGGTTTACATTTCCGAGCCTGCACCACTTCATGAATCGCTTTTGCCCCTTTATTTGCATGGTGCACCGCATGGGGTGATTAGCATACCCTGGGCCGCAGTTCTGGGCCCGGGAGTGCACGTGGAATTGGATCTACCTGAATCGCTCCCGCCATATTTGGCCCCTTCCCCACGCCTGTGCCTGGCAAGCTTCATGAATCCCCGGGGTAGTGTTACAGTAATGAAAAATTTTAAAAAAGTGTAGAAACACAACCTGATGTCCAGATAGTCAATACTAAACAGGAAACAAAGTCCAAGTTTCTTCTTTTAAAGAAAAGTATTTTTTTTCAAAAGACAACATTTTCCGTTGTCACAGCTTTAAAAAAGACAAGTAAAAAAGCTAAACTGGTCTGTTCAAATAAGTTAACAGGAAGTGACAAATAATTGCACTTTGCACTAATTTGACTCAATAAAAAAAATGAATAAAATCATGAATAATCATAAAAATCCATTAAATTATCTATAAATATTGGATAAAAAACAAAATAAAAAATTTTCTAGTGCATTTACATTAACATTGTAAAAAAATTTTGCGGGACACACAGTGGTGTTTACAGGCTGACACATAGCCACGGTCAGTACACAGGATAGCACATAATTTTATCCTCAAAACATACCTATTGTTGTGGGACTTTGGCTACTTATCATATTGCATGTAACATTTACGTTTCTTACATACAGGCATAACTATTTAATGCAACTATTACATGATATATGGGACATATTAATGTCCTACAATCTCGGTTATTTGCCCTTTGTTATGTTTTATGTCAGGACACACCTGCCCAGGGAGGGGCTGTCCCTCCTAATGTGGGATAGGTGGTAACCGTATGCCTACGGCTAGCTATACCCACACCTACCGTAATGATCTACCTCCGAGTTGGCACTAACAGACACATGATGCAGACACACAAACACACACTACAGTCACACAGAGACACACACAGCACCCAAAACACACACATACACAGACTACAGCACTCACAAACACAGTTGAACACAGTACCTACGTGGACCGCAACACCGGCAGCGGTAACTACATGTCCCTTCATATCGTCATACTATTACTCGCGGTCGTACTCTTCCGATACTGTGTTCTTTCAGTCTTTCAGCCTCATGGTTACGCGTGTCGGTATGTTACACATTCCATAGTTGCCGGTATCCTATTTATTTGTACCTCCAAGGTGTTATGAATGTCGTTGACCTATCTATATATATATTTGCAGATATCGTTGAATCCATATATATCAACATATATCACTCTATCGCCCTTTCTATCTGTATTATATATATGTATATATGTGTACATATATATATATATATATATATATATATATATATATATATATATATATATATATATACATCTGACAGGGAAAGTGACAGGCAAGCTACACCTTTCATTGTGTACTTGTTGGTGTATACTGTTTCCTGGACTCTGCACGTTTGTGTCTGTACCTGTCACATTTCACACCTGCCATAGGTTAGGGTTACCAGCTGTCCCACTTTGCGAGGGACAGTCCCTCTTTGGGCAGTTGTGTCCTGCAAAATATTTGTAAACATGGCAAATGTGCTGAGATTGTAGGACATACTTATTTCCTATAGTTTATGTAATAGTTGCATAAAACAGTTATTCTGTATCTGAACCACCTATATGTTATAGAAACAGAATAAGTAAGTAAACATTACAAGAATAAGCATTTATCTAGGCAAAACAGTGAAGTTCTGATTTTCATACTGGCCGGGTGTATGTGTTGGCCTGCAGACATCTGACGTATGTCCCACATTGGACATTTGCAGAGGTGGCAAACCTACCATAGGTACATCTTGGCTAGCAATAGTGTTAGGTGATTCTATACATGATTGCATGCTCTACTCCTGGCAGTGGTCGTTTTACCCTTCAGAGCAGGTGCTATTAGTACAGGGGTGAATAATGCTGGTTTCACCTGTTCTGGACATCATTGACCATGATCTGCGCGATATTCGGAGAAGCTTATCCCTGTTTTGCGCATATCCATATAGTCATATTTAAACATCGCTTACCAGCAGTGGGCAACACATATTCCCGCTAACGTGTGCTAAACATGATCTGATGACCTGCATCTGACATGCATTACTTGTGCCTTCAGGATTACGTTACATCCCTTGCAGGACGTGGGACCGGGGACATGCACGACGGTCACTGCATTTAACACATGGATATCTGGGATATGTATATGTGTTATGTCATTTTGTAAGTGGAGTATACTACGGCTGTTTCTCCATACTGCACTCACATGGGTAACTCAGTTATTTTACATATTGATGAATCCAGTTAATGGTGTGCCCATGTGATGTTTACTAGATGTGCTCCGGCATTGGGTATGTATATCACAGTGAGCCACACACGATATTGTGCTACACCTTCAAACAACCATAGGTGGGGCATGCTGGGGTGATGAATACCTGTCATGGGTTCAACCCATGCCTTGACACAACATCCATGATTTTATTATGTGGAGCCCCTCATTAATGCAGCAGGGACTCCATGATGATTGTGTGCAGAACAGTGCTTACACACATGTGCTCCCGCGATTGCTTCTGCTCCACTATGCGACAGTTGGTTACTCGATGTTGTGGTGACAACGGAAACTGTTTGCCCTGTTTGGTGTATGGCCTCTGACAATCGGCCGTGTACCTACTGATGTACCTGGGAACCTATACACACAGCACCACCATATGCTGATAGGCGCATGTACTGTTCAGGTGTTGACATTCCGTGTTCCAATAGCTGTTGTGTGTACAATGTTTGAGGGCTGCCTATGTAGGATTCACACAGTGGGCCACCTATGCATTACAATTTACAGGTGGTCGTGTTTGTGTGCCATCCATTTTACTGTGTGTGCAGGTGGAGAGGTGTGTCAGTCCGTAGGGGCCTACACTGTCAGAGCATGTGCTATACGTTCCCTCTTTGCCAAGGTGTAGGCATATTGGGCATGCCTCCGTCTGCCTACTGGGGCTGGTGCAGTGTGTTCGTGGTCTGAATCCCTCTGTGCCTGTGATGGTCTTGGCAATTGCGGTGGGCTATGAGGGCTTTCACCATTTTGTCCCTGCTGCAGCTGTTTCCGCAGGATCATATTATGTAGCATGGCACATACTATGCCGATGTGGGCACACATGCCTGGAGAGTACTGCAAGGCTCCACCAGATGTGTCCAAGCACCGGAACCATGATTTCAGCATCCCGAGCACACACTCTATGATAATTCTGGTTTGTGCGTGTGCCTCATTATGGCGTTCTTGCATGGGTGTGTGTGCATTTCTGATGGGAGTCATCATCTACGGCTCCAGTGCACAGCCAGCATCCCCTACAAGGTGGCCATGTGGGATGTCCCCCCTGACAAATACCTGATACAGCTGTGAGGCATGCCAGATATGGGAGTCATGGTAGCTTCCAGGAATGCCAGCACACATATCCATGATAATGCCCTGGGCATTGCACACGACCTGGCAGTTGATGAAGTGGAATCCCTTGCGGTTTATGTAGCACCTACCATGCTCACCGGGTGGTGACTTGATTTGTATGTGCGTGCAGTCTATCACACCCAGTACCTCCGGGTAGTGTGCCACATGGTGGAAATGATGCATATTGCTGGCCAACTCCTCCTGAGTTTGGGGGAAGTATATATGCTCATTGGCATGTGGTAACATGGCATCCAGGAACTGGTGTAGTACCCTAGATGCCGATGCCTGTGAGATCTCCATTATATCTCCAGTTGGCCTTTGAAAGGTACCTCTGGCTAGTATTCGCAAGCTTACACATACCTTCGTGTCCACTGGGATGGGTTCCCCTCTGTTGTTTCTGGTTCTCAGGCGTGGCCGGCACAGCTACACTATTTGTTGTAAGATGTCCCTGTCCACCCTGTAACACTCTACTATCTCCAGGTCATGTAGCCCCTGGTATGTTACCCTTGGTCTGAACACTCTTCTCTTCTTCCGGGGCCTGCGGTGGTTGTCGGCATCCTCCTCTACAACACCGTCAGTCTCTAACACATGCTGATGAATCACAGGTATGGCAGCTCCCAACATGTACATTTTAAAAGTTCCCTGTGTGTTTACACCTATGGTGCAGTGTTTGGGAATACACAGGTGTATGTAGGGTGCTATCACACTTTATACTATTGTGCTGTGAACACCGATGATGTCATAGGGTGTGTATGTACGATCGTAGCTACAGGGTATCTTATGTGTTTTACTACCGGAACTACTATTGTGGTGCCTTTGGTGTTGAATTACATTTGGCTGCCGTGGATTACCTCTTGACCTTCCCTTTACATTTCTGCACGTTCCACCTACCATTTTCTGGCATGCATCCAGCAGCCTGCTTTCATTTGTACTTTCCTAGACCAGGCTTATCTTGCGTAATGTGTGCTATTGCCGGTCTACTGTAAGTTTGCTTTGCTTTGCTATGACAGATCTCCTATCTTTGCAATCCAATGCTTCCCCTCCTTTCTTTGCATTCCAATGCCTCCCCTATCCTGTTTTGCAGGTTTTAATGAGTAGACTTGTCAGCTGCCGTCGAGTGGCTGCCGTGAGGTGATTGGTGTTAATTGCTCATTAGTACTCCAATTACCCTACTTCAGCATTTCCTTCTTTTTCCCCCTGACCTTCCTGTTTGTGCTATTGTTCATGGGGCGTGCATCTGCTTACCGGGTTTCGGGCACGTTTTCATCCTCGTACACATGCGCTTTCGGGCACCATGTGTGCTCTCAGCTAAACGAGTCTATACCTTCCTCCCCACCCCTGTCCTGCAGCTTTGCTTAGCAACGGCCAGGCCAGATTTGCATTGCTCCATTGTGCTTACTGCTACGGTGGCACACTCCTCTGCTGATGTTATGTATCTCCTCTGAGCCACTCCTTTTTGTTATAGCACTGCGCCGTATGGTACAACCTTCATTCAGCGGGACATTTGTGATTCAGTATTACCTGCCTCATTTGCATGCCATTGACTACTAATTCATAGTTACAGCGCCGAACACTGTCGCAGGCCCTTAGCAACCCTTGCACCTTGGTTGTTGTGTTCCATGCCTACCATTGCGTATTATGGTGTAAACATGATTTGTATTACATTGCGATTTTATGACATTTTTATATAATTTTTTTATGTTCCTGTTTGCGCACACATGCCCTGCAGTTGTACTGTGCGTTACTGTGGACATAACATTAAATGTTGTTTTTTAGGTGTTGTGCATCTTTTCTTATGCCATTGGCTGTGTATTTAGCCATTGGCATATGTTAACTTTGGTCCGCTTCCATAGCTCCGATGTTCTGTTTGGGAAAATGTAAACCATGTTTTTTGGTTTACATTTCCGTGGGCTTACGCTACGCCTGCACCACTTCATGAATCGCTATCTGCCTTCATTTGCATGGTGTGACACTGCGCATGGGGTAATTAGCATACCTTTGCCGTGGGCTGTGCAGTTCTGGCGTACGCCAGTAGTGCACGTGGAATTGGATCGTACCTGAATCGCTCGACAGCCATATTTGGTGTTCTTCCGCTTACGCTACGCCTGTGCCTGGCGCAAGCTTCATGAATCCCGGGGATAGTGTTACAGTAATGAAAAATTTGTAAAAATGTGTAGAAACAGGCAACCTGATGTCCAGATAGTCAATACTAACCACAGGAAACAAAGTCCAAGTTTCTTCTTTAACGTAAAAGTATTTTATTTTTCAAAAAGACAACATTTTCGCCGTGACCCCTGTCACAGCTTCCTCAGAAGAAGACAAGTAAAACAGCTAAACTGGTCTGTTCAAATACTCAGTTAACAGGAAGTGACAAATAATTGCACTTCCTGCACTAATTTGACTCAATAAAAATAATGAATAAAATCATGAATAATCATAAAACTCCATTAAATTATCTATAAATATTGTATGATAAAAAACAACATAAAAATGTTCTTACTAGTGCATTTACATTAACATTGTAAAAAATTATGCATTAAACCCACAAAATAATGTACATATAGGCATTACCTAAAGTAGCTCCTTAGTTTAAGAACACATGAAATGTTACAGTTCTCATTGAGGCCATCTAGCAAAAATGCATCTAAATTCAACTGCCATAAAAGTTCGACACACTCAAGAACTATCTGAAAGGGGCCTCCCCTATCGGTTAAAGGTACTTGATCAATACCCATAAAACAAAAAGAGTGGTCAGGGTTACTGCTAACATGTTTTGCTAAGGCATTCTCTAAAAGAGGTTTTTATGGCATAAAGGTGCTGGTATATTCTCTCTTTAGTTTACGATTGGTTTTTCCTATGTAAAAGGAAGGGCAGGAATTACACAAAGCAATGTACACCACTGACTTTGAATCACAAGTAATCCTCTGCTTAATGTTGTATTTTTATTCCTAACTATAAAGGAATTTCCAGTTCTCATCACTTTACACATGTTGCAGCATCCACATTTAAATGAACCTCTAGGTCTTATGTGACCATAAGTGTTAGAAGTATGCTGTAAAAGTTCTTTCAAATTATTACTTCTCCTGTAAATTACATAGGGGCGCTGACCTAACTTGTCAATCAAGTTGACGGAATTAATAACTAGTGGCCAGTTTTTTAAGATAATGGCCCAAATTCCTGTTGAGTTCAAGTTAAATTGGGTTATAAAACTTAAAGAAAAGTTTCTCTGCTGATTTAGTAAGGAATTTTGGTGTGCTAATTCATTATCATTAGTAGACCTACCTACATTAGATTGATCAAGTAGTGGTTTATACAACCCTTTTGTTCTTTTAGTGTCAACTTCATTAATAAGCTCTTCTAAAAGAGGGACAGGGTATCCGCGGTTTGTAAACATACCTTTCAAAAATTGGCACTCAGCTTTAAAATCGCTGTAAGTGCTACACATCCTGCCTGCACGCCAGTTGTCCTTTGACAATAGATTTATACTGCCTAGGTGGATGTAGACTAGTGTAGTGCAGGAAAGAGTTGCAGTACATCTGTTTCCTGAAAATGCCAGACAAATAAATCTCTTCATCTACTTCTTTAGTTAGTCTCACGTCCAAGTAGTCTGTTTCTATTGTTGAAAACCTATAAGTAAATTTTAACCATTGTGTAGAATTGTTCAAATAGTCTACAAAAGTTTTGCTTCAACTTCATTCCTTTAAAAAGGATAAATATGTCGTCCAAAAACCTGGTGTAATATTTTATCTTCTGCATTACAGTTTCATTAGATAGTATATAAAGGTTTTCCCAAAAGGTTACAAACAGGTTAGCCTACACTGGCTCCGCAAGGGGAGCCCATGGCTATTCCACATTTTTGTAAATAGAATTTATGTTCAAAACAAAAAGTTTGATGACAGTACTATGCTCAACAGTTCTGTTACAACATCAATCTCCACTTGTGGTGCTTTTAAGTCTTTAAGAAGCAGTTGAATCCATTCAACTGCCTCATTGTGAGGAATGGATGTATATAAATCAATGACATCCACAGTCAAAAGTTACACTCAAGGTCAAACTTAATACTGTTGATATCACGTAAGAAAGACCAGGAGTCTTTGCAAATAGTAGGTATTTTCTTTACATATTTTGATAGAATACTATCTATCAATTTTGAACAGCGGCAGGTCATAGAAGACCTACCATCTATTAATTCCCTCATGGGAGGCTTCTTTGGTCTTTGTGTATCTTGGGTATTCCGAACATTACAGGCAACTTTGGCTGAATAATGTCAATATAGTTGTATGTCTCTAAGTCTATTTTGCCTGCTAGGAAAAGGTCACGGAAATACCCACGGGTGCGACCTTGAACTACATTAATGTCATTAAGGGAAGAAGTAACATAGGCATCAGATGATAACACTTGCATCATTTTTCTGTGTATTGAACGTTGTCGAACACTACCAAGCCCTCCTTTGTCAGGTTTCAAAACCTGACAGTTAAAGAGCCCAGGTTTTTAGCCATTCACGTTGTGCAAGTGAAATATTCATCTCATTCAAAGTACTACTTGATTTTTGTGTAGAAAACAGGTGTCTTATATCTAATTCACACATTTGTTCAAATAGTAATAAATTTTGTTGTGTAGGAAGGTTAGAAACGCTAGTCAGTTTCAATTTGTCATTAACATTTGTTGTTTCATTGTTAAAATATAATTTTAAATTTAACTTGCGTATGTAGCATTTCAGATCAATCAAAACTTTAGCTAAACTTCCATAGGTACTTGGAATAAAAGTGTATCCAAGAGCTAACAATTCAACTAGGTCAGAATCTAGTTCCAAAGATGAAAAGTTATAGATAGTAAAGTCTTTCCTTGTGTTAGTATATATAACAGGGCCTTGCAAAAAATCCCTCAGACCTGTGGGAGAAACATTGTCTGTTAACGTTTCCTCCAATACACATTCCCCCCTTGTTTCTTCTGTGACAGGGGTCACGGCGAAAATGTTGTCTTTTTGAAAAATAAAATACTTTTACGTTAAAGAAGAAACTTGGACTTTGTTTCCTGTGATTAGTATTGACTATCTGGACATCAGGTTGCCTGTTTCTACACATTTTTACAAGTTTGTTTGCTCATTTTTGACTGTTTGTTGATTACAGTAATGAAAAATAATAGATTCATGTAAAATGTACATAAGGTAAATTTCAAGAAACATTGCAGAAAATACAGACTGAAGTTATTATATACTGAAGAGAAAGCATTGCGTTGAGGAATTTTATAAATATATATCATCAGTCCTGAAACTCATTCTTATTCATGTTACAAAGTAAAACAGACACAACTTCAAACAATGCATACACAACAGGCTGACAGTTTAGTTTAGAGGATTAAGGCTATAAACTATTAATGAGCTTCATCTTGCAGTTCTAGATCTAGTTCTACCAGTTTCTGATGGTAAATTCTGTGACTCAGAGTACTTCACTTAACTAGACTGTAATCCTGAGTAGCAGTTAAAAAGGAACTGCTAGAAATTAAAGTTAACATTATTAAAATGAAAATAAATAAATAAATAAATAAAACTATACAGTAAATCAGATACAACTTGTTGTTCTGTAAATTAGATGCAAAACCAAAAAAATAATAATATTAAACTATTGAAAACACATATCTTAGCAGAAGTATGAGCCCCAATCCTATAAGTATTGACCCTTCAGAAATTAAACTACAATTCCAGCAAATATCACTGAATTCCTAATATCACTGTTTTACTTTAAAAAAAAAATCTGGGTCCCTCCTACACCTTCCTGATGTTGCACCCCAGCTACTTATATATGCTAAGACTGAGAGTGATGTGCTTTAAAAAGGGGGAGTATTCCAAGACAGTGTACTTTTGCAGTTAGTGTATATTCTACCTAAACTCCCCTAAAGTTTTGTTGATCTGAGAACTGTGGATGCCATCAGTGGACATTGAAATGTCACACAAAGCATATAATTGACATAAAAATTAATAGATATAAACTTGACCCTCACTACAATGCTACAAAAAATACCTGAATTATTTACTAAAATAGTTACTTCAAAAATGCTATAGAATGACACAAAGACAGCAATCAGGCAGACTCAGTCCTCACCACTGATGGGATGGTCACTAAGAGCAAAGATGGATTCACACAGTATATTCAGATGCAGTTCCCTGCACCAAGCATAATTTCCCTTAAGAGCACATAGGGAGCATGCTCCAGATCTGGGGCTGGACTCTCTTTCTCTCTCCAGACCCACTCTGAGTTTCACACACACATACACACATGGAACTGATTTACTTGTTGTGCCCCTTTCTGCCCAGACTCTGAGGTAATCATGCTTCCACAAGTCAGCTACCCTAAGACTCTTACAAATGGTACCTAATTATACAGTGTAAAATTAATACTAACACAAACGGTAGACTGCAACCAAAGCAGCAAGGCTTTCAGGAGTGAACATAGTGCCACTAAAACAAGCATAAGCACTCTCAAGATGTTAAAATTATTCTCTAAAGGACCAGCGGCTATGAAAGGTATGAAAAATTTAATGATAATAAAACTGAAAGCAGGAGAATACCAAATACAATAAACAACAGAGTTTCAACCACAGAGATATAACATTAATACAGTTGGATAGTTTTTCACAGATACAGAAAACAATACTAAACTATTCTCATTTAATGTCCCTGACTAACTAAAGAATTACTTTTCCCTGACTACTTACTAAAGCAAGGCAAGCTGATATGTGCTGAGTGTCTTGCCACAGCAAAAGCCAGATGATATCTCTATTTGTCTGTGTGAATGTGTGAGATATATATCCTGTCAGAAATCTTTCCTGTCAGGTTTCAAAGTGCTGCTGCTTGGGTTCCAAAGAAACCAGATGCTGGTTAGAGGATGTTATCACCACTGGTCACCTGACTCTGGTACAGTACACACACAGAGCTTTGCTAAGATTTATGGCACTATCTGAAAGCTATAACACAATTTCAAACTTTCCACCCTTCCAGGGTTCTCTGATAAATATACACATACACATTGGTCAGTTACAGCAACCTAATGTACATGCATACATTCTTTCTGTCCAGCAGGACCTACTGTTAATGCATTTTAACACAAGTAACTTTGCAAATATATTTTTAACACAAACATCTGTACAAATCAGTGTGATAGTCAATAACATAAAATTCTTTAAAAAACTCCAGCTAGCTATGCTGGGATATGTACACATGTACTGCACTTCACTGCCTGGAACAACATTGTGCAGCTTTATTAAAAACAATAAAAATAACAGTTGAAGAAAGAGAAAAGAACCATGGAATATAACAGGAAACAAGGAGATCAAGAAACAACCAAGAAGTTTCACCTCTGCAAAATATCAGGCTCAGTTCAAGAGTTCCATGACATGGCCACAATATTAGCACATAATCCAGCAATATTTCACAGAAAAGGTACACAGGGCTTGTCATAAAACCTTAGACCTTTCAGCATTCATTCATCTTATTCAGATTGTTTACTAGTCAGCACCATCATTCAGATAACCTTATGTTTCATTTTAAGTGAACTTAATGAATGACTTCTACTAAACAGTTCTCCAGTAAACATTGCCTCTGTTTACTAACTGTGGGGGAATTCAACATCTTCCATTTTATAGTGATTATAATATTTTCAAAATTGCTAGGATAGCTCACAGCAACACAGTCTGATAAAGTGGGATCTAGTATAACAATGGAGCTCTAGGAGCATAACATCATAACCAATATGATTCCCCCTCTCATGGACCTACAGACTCTCTATACTTCATTCCATGTGGTGGATATTATAGAACATGTGACAAAAGTATGAATTTAGTAGTCTTCCTTAATACTGTATGTGCTTTTTCAGCAATAATCCAGTTCTGCTGCATACACCTCAATTTATTTAGTGTATAAACTACATGCATAGGGTATACTAAACAAACACCATTTAAAGGACACATGAGGTAGAAGATGAAAGGGCCATTAGGGATAGATCATAGTTTAAGTTTAATAATCCTGTTTAACTACCTGTGCTGATCTTTTCTCAAAAGGCAGTTGACAGCCTAAATAAGTTGTCTTTTAATTTCCTTATAGAGTATTGAGACAGAGTGTCTCCTCACTATCTGATGCTTCAGTTAATTAAAACATTTGTCTGATATTGGCTTATCAGATAATATATTGAGCCTTCTTGTGTGGGTGTGGTGGTGCAGCGGTTGGCATTGTAACCTCACAGCAAGAGGTTCTCTGGTTCTATTCTCACCTGGAGTGCCTTCTGTGTGGAGTCTGCATGTCCTCTCCACAGTTGAGTGAATCTTAAAGATATGCAGGTAGGTTCGTGCATGTGTGGGTGCTTCTTCTTTGAAGGTTGGGTGCTGAGCTGGCAACTTGACACCATAAAAATCTACTGCCAATCATTAGCGGACGAGTGATCTGCTGTAGTGACCCCCTAACCAGGAAAAGCCAGAAGGCTTTTTTATATTGAGCCTCTTTGTATTCTCTCCTTCTTAATCAGCTAAATAACATTGGTTTCAATCCTACTACTCTTAAGTTCTCAAAATTACCAGCCCAGAAAATAATACATTTTAAGTCACATTTTAAGCCCATTTTCACTCTATCTTTTTTTAAGGGTGGCTTATCTGAAGAATCACTATTAGACCCCCATCATGACAATTTATGCTGATGGCCCCTATTAACAGAAGCCTCAGATAGCACAACTCACCCCCACATCTGCAGTCTTATTCAGGATGATTTCAATAGTATTTATAACTGGTTCTTTTCCAAAATTAACTGCTATTTCCTGCAACACATACTCTCAACATCCTTCTCCGATCCTCTAAAGACCTCTGTCTCCCAAGAAAGGTTATGTAATTCCTTTGGAAGTGAACTAGAGACCTCCTCTCTGACCTTCCAACTTCACATAGACATAATTACAAACAAAGTACTCCTACAACTATAAGTTTACTTATGCATAACCAATCTACCTTCACCAGAAATACAGTTTTGCATTGACATAAATGCACAGCTTTAAAAACTAGAGTAGGTTTGGTCACAAACTTTAGTTCACTCTTCAACCACAAAAAAAAAAAAAAAAATACAGAATACATTTAATAAATCTCTGCCATGTTATTAATCTCAATAATAATAGAATGATTTATTTAACCTTCTTATGGCCACTAACACTTTACCTATCAACTTACGTACAACATTAATGCACTCTATCATGACATGCAAAACTACTTTTCTTAACCTTCTGCCTCATCTGATCCATATTTCAATTACGTACAACACAACCAATTCCCTTTGGATAAAAAACAAATATAGTGGTTTCAGTTGTGACAAAGCCGCCACACACCTTTATGATTACTACTTCTAAAAATACTGCAATAATCTATCCTCAGTAGTTTGGAAATCCACCCCCCAGTGAAATCAAAAACAGCCTTGACTTAATTATTTTAGATCCACTCCAAGAACCTAACTATTGAACTTTGCTTAATGTGATTGTTTTCAGCACTCACATAACTCCTTCCCAGTCAGTAAAGCTCTACTAAATTTGATGCAATTGACTATATAAATTCACAAAGGCCTGGAAAACAATAGTAAGTATTATACTGAAATAAACCTGCATGTGTGCATTATTAATTATAATGCTTACAAATTACAATGCAATGTAAAATGTACCTGTATGAAAAATTGTATCTATAAATTATGTAAAATTTCATAAGTGCGGCAACATAAATTTGCTCTGCATTTCTGTTCTACTGCCTGTGGCATGGGTTGTGGCTGAAAAGGGTCAACTGACCATTCCGTTAACCTGGTTAATAAATGCATACATACATACATATATAACATCCATATTTGCAAATACCCAGTTCCAGTGATGCAGGAAAATACTCTTTTCATCTCTTCTCTTTCCATAATCTTACTTTCCAGATAACTGGATTTTTTCTTCATCCTTTGTTCGTCATTCCAACCTATCATCCGTTACTAGAGAGTATAGGTTTTCCAAGCTAACCATCAATCTAACAATATCTAACCTTTTATTGTTCAGAAATGATGCTTGGAAAATGCCTCCCTGTCTGAAGTACAAAGTACACACACAGCAAAATCTATTTTTGATTACACTTCTAGCAAAACACCAAAACAAACACATTCTTGATGGCTGCTATCTGATGTCTTCTGCTATTCCTTGTTCTTAACATCTAATCAGCATGTCTCCATAATCTTCCAGGGAGCTTGATATGAGGGAGGAAAAACATAAGCAAAATTTATGGTCATGCCTTGCAAGTAAGTGTAGTGCTTCATTTTGGAACTTCATCATTATCAAACTTACATGCCACCATAACAGTCATATAAATACTGAGGCACAGACAGCCCCCCAAAATTTAAGCCACATGTTAAAGATATAATGTACTTTAGAAATCAAGATTGTTTGCAGATCCATCACCCTCTAATTAGCCATAGGTAATGTTCCACTTAACTCACTAGGTAATGAGTTAGACTTTATATGTCTTTTCCTACATATGTATATGTCTAAGAAAAAGACCATCTTCCACATATCTTACAGAAGACTCAGAAAAAACTGAATGCAACCAACTTTCTTACTTGTTAAGACTGGCTAAAAAGACATGAAAATATCTTTAAGATAAAGACATCTGTTCATAATGGAGGCGCCTCCCTTGAGCTCTCAAACTGTGAATTCATAGACTTGTTGACACCACTTTACAGTTCTAAAAAAATATAGCTGCCAATAAGTTATCACATACCTCCTAACTAGTATTCTACTCAGACCAACTTAACATGGGTTTTGGCCAGAACGTAGAAGATAAACAGCACTGATATCCTTCTTAAATACAATAAATCAGAAGCACAGCCAGGTTGAAATTATATTCCCTTTTTCTTAGACCAAACTAAGTCATTCAGTACTCATCTGCTGCTCTGAATCTTGAAATCTAGGATTAAGAAAGAGAGTAACAAGTTTGTTCTGTAGCTCTCTTAGACAAGGGACACAACATTGGTAATTCTACAATTCATTGTCAGCATGTCACAAGGGTCCTCCTTGGACCTCTTCTTTTCAACATCTTCATCAGTCAAATGCATACCTCCTCCAAACATGCTACAGTAGTTCAATACAGAATGAATTGCAAAATAATATGATGTGCTTGTGACATATCACTACTCAAGGATCATCAGCAGAAACAGCAGCTCCCCCTACCCCTTTTCCCATTTTCAACATGGAGTCAGGGTGTTACAACCTCTATTGATTCAGTGCAACTGTCTTACTTTCTTTGACTGTCATACTTGAATGCTACTTGTCTTCTCTCACAAAATCCATTTGTTGCCTGGAGATCCCCATTTTCTCTTGCCTTCATCTTGTCTCTCCAAAATCTTTTACCAGATTGTCTTCTGTTTCCTGCACCTGTGACTGAACCACAGTAATCTGCTTTCCTTGATCATTTCTGCAACTGGAGCAACATTGGAGCAACATTGGATACTGCTCTAATGTTCCTATTTCTTCATCTGTCCCACAGTTTGCATCCTATTAGCCATGTCAGGCACTTCATCTCCATCACCTCAAGCTTCCTCAAGAGCTCTACCTTCACTGCCCAGACCTCTGTGCCATAGAGAAGCTCTGACATCACCACTGATTTATACACCTAACTTCTCAGCTTCTTTAGCTTTGTTCTGTCACATACTACCCTTGATATCCATCTCTGGTTCTAAATTTAACCTCCTCACCCATACTTTCCTACTCCTCAAACACCATGCCCTGGTAGTTGAAGCTGTTCACCTCTTCCACTATTTTCCCTTTTGTATCAGTGTTCAACTTCTTCTGATCCCCCCATTTGTTACCATAACACCTGTCTTGTCTATACTCCAGGATATTACTCAATAATCTCTCACTTACATGGAAAACTTGCTAATAAAATTATAACTATTCTTAAATGCTAAAATGTTTAATTTAATAAGTTAATTCTATTTGCTTCTACATCCTCCCAAGCCAGCTCAAAAACAGTCCTCAGCATTATGTTAATAAACAAAGTCATTACAGAATCTATATCTTACACTAAACTTTTAAGGTTGACAGTACGCCAAATCCTGAATTTCATCCACTGTATCAATTATACAATGCTCAAAATAAAATGAAAGCTAGGAAGTTATTACAAATCCAACCCCTACTTCTCTGATCATGCCCAGATAACCACTTTTCATACCTTCCTAATATATACAGATTGCTATGCACATCTCCCATATTAGCCAAGCTCAAAAACATAAATAAATAAACTATAATAACATGGCTACATTTGTTACCAGTTTCTCAAGTAAAACATACCACTACACAGCTATCAGCAATCTAGGTTAGCAAGAACTATAAAACATACTCATTTATCCTCATATGATCTTAGTACATATAATCTCATATAAACCTGAAAGGTATCAGCTATTTATAAACTTCTACAATGCAAAACCTCAACAAGAGAAATGAGATCTAAAAATCAGAGTTTAATTCTGCCACAAGAATCTGTTAATCACTATAGAGGCACATTTCTGTCTGTCTATGTAGCTAGCTATGGAATAGGACCCCCAAACACTCTTAGATTCAATGCAAAGCAATTAAACAATTAAATTATGTATTTCGAATTCTAACCATTCAATGCTTTCCAATTAACATCACAGTTTAGCCTATACTGGCACATTCTATAACTCTTCAAAAATTAGTTCTGCTTCTTTAGTAATATATAATCTGACGCTCAACCTTCATTATTCTCCCCCTACTGAGTGTTCTAATATGCAAGTCTTGATCAAACTACCTTATTAGCATGTTCAACTACTGTGCTATTACAGTTTTGTTTGTTCTTAGTATTAAGTACTTCTATATCTATATATTTTATACTATATATATTATATCCTTTCTTTTACACACACACACACACACACACACACACACACGCACACACACACACACACACACACACACACACACACACACACATACATAAGTGTTTATGTAACAAGTCATATATATATATATAAGGATATTTGTTTTAGTGGAAAGGTTTAGGTACTTGATAACATCTTTCAAAAGTGTCAGACAGTTTTACTTGTGAAGATTCCAAAGATGTGGATTTAGGCTCTTTTGATAAATTAAGTGTCTTCTGTCATGTGTACAATGCTTAGCAAGTCCACGAATATTCTGTCTATCTGCTTTGATCCTTGTCTATCCTGGTGACCTATTTATTAAAAATAAAATGTATTTGTATAAAGCATGAAAATAATGAGAAATGAGAATTGTCACAATGGATTTTTTTCTATTAATGTACATGTGCCAATGACAATGTTTAAAATGTGATGATTTAATAATGGCGTTAAAAAAACAAATAATTGCAGTCATGGACTTCTTTTACTTCAGAAAAAGTATATTAACTAAAGTTATCTTAGTCAATCAAATTTTAAAATCAGTAGTACTAATATTCAAAACTGTCTCTCTGGTTTTTTTTTGGCTGTTCTGGATTCTGGAGTAAATTGAAAGCTATATATCACTGTTCACGGAATTTAATGTGCTCATTAAGGCTGATTGGTGTGGGACCACTTTCTGCTTACATAATTTAAACAAAGAAATCTAGCTTCTAATTATCTCCACAATAGAAACTGTAAATAAGAACTGTTTTGCACTTGGTTAATCTTTAGCTTCTTGTAAATAAATGTGACTTTTTGTAAGGAAATATTTTGTTTCTTAAGATTAATCTGCCTTGTTAAAATTAGTTAATAGGCATCTGGGTCAAAGACAGTTTTCACCAGAAGGAAACTGTACTTTATTAGGGGCAGCCAAGTTACAACAGTTTTTACTGATCTGTTTACTAAAGGGATTATTGTTGATCCCTTAATGCTATATATCACTGTCCCTTGAATTTACTCTGGCTTTTTCCTTTTTAAATTATTTTGAGTTTCTACTACCATGATGGGAATGTACCCCGTTCCTAAGTCAAAGTACAATTAAAGTTCATGACATTACTATTGTTTCAGTCTTCAATGTTAACCAAAAATGCTCTTCGCAGCACCCGCAATATGCTCAGTAATGACTCCTTCTGTGAGTCGAACGGGGTTACATGTATTGGTAACATAGCTAAATGCGATTGTAGATTCTTTTTTATAGGACCCGTTGCTCCTACTACTATTGGAACTGTCTGGATATCTTTCTTCCACATTGCTCTCATTTCTGCCTGCAGATCCTGATATTTTATGACTTTGTGTCTCTCTGTATGCAAGACACTGTAGTCAGTGGGTGTGCAATTTCAATGATTAATGCTACTTCTGTCTTCTTTTCATGGACCAATATATATCCAGTTTTCTAGCATCTATCTTTTGAACTGTTGGTAATGGGTGTAAACTCCATCATTTTATATGATGCATTGTGATTCATGTTTCCAGTGTTTTTCAGCCACTTCAATGCCATAATGTTTGTACAATCCCCAGTGCAACAGTCTTGACACATTATTATGCCTTTCAGTATACAGTCCTTCTGCCATTAGTATCTCACAACCAGCAACGAGGTGTGCGACTGTTTCCAATTTGGTTTTACATAACCTACATTTGTCGGTTTCTCCCACATATTCAGTGGACTTTGTAAACCAGCATGTATGTAGTTCACTGTCTTGGGCTGCCAATATTAACCTTTCATCTCTTGGTTTGAATTCACCTCTCCTTAACCATTTCTGCATTCATTCATGATCAACATGAGGTTCTTCCAGAGGTTTTCTGTACTTGCAACAATATTTATGCATTTTCCACATATCTTGCCTTCTCATCTGGTCCTTCATCTTACATTCTTTTGTTTTTTGGCACATTCAGTTGCTGCCTGATTTTTATCTTCTGGTTTGCTTGATGCCGATATGCTTCTGCTAGATTAAGCAGAGAAGTCATCTTTGATTTACATGTTTCAAAACTTTCACTACATTTGGGTCTTGTGAGGCCCGCAGATATGTGAAGAATCCCACGATAGGTTCATAGGTTCATAGATAGGTACTAGGCTATCTGCCCGAGGGCATTTTTAAGCCTAGCCAGAGTGTGTCAGCTTTCACCACCCCATTGATTAATTAACTGAGCCTCTGTCAAGTAGAGCCAATGGAGTGATCCCAGGGGTGTAGTTTTGCTACCCATCCACTCGTCAAGGCTTCTCTTGAGGAGTGTTAGTGAGGGGCTCTGCCTAATGTAGTTAGAAATTTTGTTCCAAAGCATGGGGAGTCTCTGTGACAGGAATCTATCCCTCCAGCATGTCCTATTTATTGTTGTGGTGAGGTTTAGCTCACTAGAGCGCCTGGCTCACAGTGACTTGGATTTCTTTAGGTGGAGCATGTCCATCGATTCTGAGTTGGACATAGCTTTGTAAGTCAGGCAGAGATCACCTCTGAGTAAGCAATTTGCCACTGAGTACAGCCAGAGTTTTGTCAGTTGGGCTGCATAGGACATATGTTTGAGGCCAGTGATCCTCTTGGTGAGGTGCTTTTGTGGTCTTTCAAGCTGTTGGAAGTGTCTTGTGAGGTACATCCCAAATGGGGCATTGTACTCTATGACGGGTTTGATGAGTGACGAGTAGAGGGGCACTATAACCTCTTTATTTCTAGATGCAAACCCCTTAGTAATTAGATGGGCCACATAGAAGGATTTCCTAACTACTTTGGCAATATGATTGTCAAAGGAGAGATTGCTATCTACCTGGGTCCCCAGATCTCTTATTACCTCTTCTGTATTAAGGGGGCTGCTGCCTATGTGGTAATTCGTGGGTGTTTTGTTTTTCCCAAATGGGATGACTATGCATATTTTGGCATTTAGCTTGAGGCCATGACTTTGACACCAGGTGTCTGTCTCAGTAAGGCCTTTTTGAAGGATGTCTGTGTCAGCTGGAGAGTCAATTATGGCTCCCTGTTTGCAGTCATTGGCGAACTTGGTTAGCCATAGCCCTCCTGTGTTTGCCTGTACTTCTGAGAAATATATGCCAAACAGTAGGGGTCCCAGAACCAAGCCTTGCGGGACACCACTTGTGACTGGTTTAGAGTCGGACCTGGAGCCCACTATTCTTACAGTGTGAGTTCTGTCTGTAAGCCAGTTGGCAACCCATCTTGTGACATAGGGGTTTATGTTCAGGCTGGTGAGTTCTTCTATAATACCCAAGTGAGGAATGGTGTCAAACGACTTGGCGAGATCAAGGTAGGCTGTGTGAACTACCTTTCCCTCGTCTATGGCATTGGTGACTGTCTCAAAGAAGTCAACCAGGTTTAGTAGGCATGATCTGCCTTTAACAAGGCTGAACTAGGTTGGGTCAAGTGTTTGGAGGTCCCCAATGTCTTTGTTAATGAGTTCCATGATGATGCACTCCATAGCATTGCAGACTAGGCTAGTCAGGCTTAGAGAACAATAGTTCCCAGGGTCAGTTGCAGCCCCTCCTTTGTGGAGCGGAATAACCATTGCTGTGCACCATTCTATGGGCATGTAGCCTGTGGAGAGGCTGAGGTTGAACAGCGTGTTTAGGTGGGGGTTAGTTTGTTCTGTAGTTCGTGCAAGACGCAGCCTGGGACACCATCTGGCCCCATTGATGCTGTGTTTTTGGCTTTTGAAAGGGCTGTTTTCACCTGTGCTTCTGTGATTTCCAGGACACTACTCTTTTCTGGTATTGTTGTGGGCCCTTTTGAAGGTAAGAGGGAGATGACGTTTGCACTGAATCTATCTGCCAGGATGTTGGCAATATCAGTAGGTTCAGTATATTTTGTGCTATTTTTCACTAGCTCAGAGCATATCTGCGAGTTGCCACTTAGATTCTTGACATAGCTGAGAAAGGCTTTGTAGTTATCTTTCTTATCCTTGGCTATTTTTCTTTCGAAGTTAGCCTTGGATGATTTTATGAGGGACCTTAGTTTCTTACTGATACTGATCAGGGATGTCTTTCCTTCTTGGGATTTGCTTTTTGCAGATCTGTACATGTAATCAATTTCAAGGAACCCCATCCCTCCTTAGGAATGGGGAATATATAATCTTGATATGCACTGATTTTTATAAATCATTTGGTAAGTATGCAGCATTCTTCTTGTTTTCCTATCTAATCTATCCACCACATTTTGGAAACAGTCAGTCACTCCAAAACTGTAAGTTAGGACAGGAAGAGCAAATTGGTTTATAGCTTAGATTTTGTTCCTAGATGCCAACATTGTTTTCAGGATTAATTTAAATCTCCTAAAGTATTCCTTACTAAGTTTTATTCACATTTATTCATTTTTATTGTTAT
Source organism: Protopterus annectens (assembly GCF_019279795.1). Taxonomy (NCBI): domain Eukaryota; kingdom Metazoa; phylum Chordata; order Ceratodontiformes; family Protopteridae; genus Protopterus; species Protopterus annectens. The sequence goes on along the minus strand of NC_056744.1, from coordinate 1,202,908,460 downwards.
CCTTCATCAGTCTCCAAATATTTATACACTCTCTCTCTTGCTCAAGTTCTTTTATATCACATTCTTGTCCCAAACTGATGTTTTCCTGGTGCTGCAGTTTTCCTGATTTAAATGTTGCTTTTACACATTTATCAAGGCCAAATTACATTCTTATATTATCTGAAAAAGTTTTGACAACTTGCAGTTGTACTTTCAGTTCCTCATCTGATGAGCTATACAGTTTTAAATCATCGACAAAGAGAAGATGAGAAGTCTGTACACTTTGTTGTTTTCTAGGAGCCAAATTATAGCCATCGCCTAAGCTGTTAAATAGACAGTTTAATGGGTTAAGGACAAGACAGAATTGCAGTGGTTACAGAGAGTCACACTGGAAGATTTTATTTACTTATTTATTTATTTATTTGCAGTTGGTTTGCCAGGATGGTCCATTGGGCTACGAGGAGCCCATTTTCAATGGAGTCCTGGGGAGAAAAGCTCTAGTAAAATATACAAATACAAGTTAACTAAAAAGAAAGTTATAACAATAGATAGTACAGCAGTACAGGTAATAAATGGCATTAGTGAAATGCAAAATCAGGCATTCTTTAAAAAAAGAAAGTAAACATTTTATACAATCATATTTATATACAAAATCTGTTAATTCCAACAGATGCTCATCAGAGTTAACAAACCATATGAGGAAGTTTGTAGATGTACTGGATCCTGGGGGGGTAGCTTAAGTTGGGGGACTTTATGCAGGATGGGAACAGGAGTATTCCCATTGAGTTGTTAGGTGGGAGTGGAGTAAGATTTTGAAGGAAGAGAGGTTGTTAGTGATAGAGATTAGTGGAGAGAGAAAATTCCACAGGCGAGCTAGACAGAACGAGAGAAGATAGTTGCCTGATGGATGAGAAGGTTTGTGTAGTTCAATCAGATTTTGGGAGTTAGATCTTAGGTATCTATTGGGTAGATACATTTTAAAGGTGGAGGCAAGGGAGGTGCAGAGACAGGGGCTAAAGATAAGTTTGTGTGCTTGGGTAAGTTGAATATAGGTGAGGTAGTTGGGTAGTTCTAGCCAATTAAGTATGTGAAGCGCAGTGCAATGGTGCATAGAAGATCTGTGGCCCTTTGAATTTTTATCCCTGGGATAATAATTTATCCTTTATCATGGCCCAATTGCAAAGTAGTCTGTCACTGTTTCATGGTCACTGTAATGTAGTCAATCAGTGCAGGGTGTATCTTATACATTTTTAAGCACTCTTTTAGCCATGAATGTGGGATACTGTCAAATGCTTTTTTGTAGTCAATCCATGTCATAATTAGATTCTTCCCCTTTTTACAGTTTTCCACTATGACTTCATTTAACACTATGACTTCATTTAACAACAAATGATCCTTTGTTCCAAATGACTTTCTTTTATTGCCCTTTTGTTCTACTGCCATAATTGAGTTGTCTTCTAAATGACTATAAACCCTATCGGCATCAATTCCCGTGTATAGTTTATACATTGTCAGAAGGTAAGGTATTGGTCTATAATTTTTAGGGTAGCTTTCAGGTTCACTGTTAAGTAGAAGCATTATTTTTCCTATTGTTAGCCATGTTGGTGTCTGTTCGGGGTGTACATGTAAATAGTTCTTACTCATGGCCAAATCTTCGTGCAAAGATGTTAATACTTTTAACCAAACGTTAGGTACTGCATCTGGGCCTGGGGTTTTCCAATTAGAACCATTTCTTAACTTTTTTTCAATCTCTCAGGCTGTTACTTCATCCCATTTCATATCCTGTAACTTTAAACTTCTTATTCTTTCTTTTACTTCGTCTATCCATTTAGCATCTTTGTGTGGCCATTGAGGCTTGATTGGTATGCATTTCCACAACAGAAAATTAAGAACTGCTTATTGTAGCTTGACATTTTCCCTAACATTCCCACCCTTTTCCTGTTGTGGTTTTAAAAGGCTGTGTCTCTCACTTCCACTCATTATGGTAATTTGACTTACAGGTCCCTTCCTCCCCTCTTTTATTGCTATTGTCTGTTGTGTAAGGTATGTATATACTTTCCCCACCCACCACTCTAGGATACCCCTGTTGAAACCCAATCCTTAAACCATAATAGCTCACTTAATACAGGACCAGACAACATGGATATGCAATTTTCAAATAGTTCTGTAGCCATCTTGGTAGATATGAGCATCCTGACACAATGTAGCAATTGTCTCATGTTCTCAAGCAACCAGGTAATCCTTAAAGAAACTAACACAGTATGTGATAGATGTAAATACACAACTTCCTTGGAGGCAAAAAACTTGCTTACAAACAAGGTTGTGAAGAACACACACAATACATCCCTCATACATACTGCTCATCACACACATACATCTTATGCTGATCACTTAAAAAAACCTTCCCAAACCTCAAGGAACTCCTAAGCTGTTTAACAACAACACTTTTCCTCAGGCAATCATTAAAACACATACCAAAAGCAACAGCAAACACCACACATAAGCTTACAGCCAATAGTTCCAAAAGAATGAAGCCCATAAGGCAACCAAACACTTTACGTAATACTCTTGTCATTAGGGATTCCATTGTATGATACAGAGATGCCCCACTCACCAGCTTAGACAAGGAGAAGGTAACTATTAGTTGCCTATCTGGAGCTCGGATCAACAATATCATGCAAGCACTCGAATGACTGCACCCCAGGTATAAATATGATTCTGTCATAGTCCATGCGGGCATAAATGACCTAAGTTGTACCTCAATGGACTACATGAAAAGAGATATTATGGATGTCCCTGAATATGTGTCAAAGACTGCTACCAGCCTTGCAGTGAGCAGCACTCTACCTTCATCAAGGATGATGCCACAGTATGTACATAAAATGATTGATTTTAATAATTGGTTTTGTTTTTGGTGTCACTCCAGGGTTGTCAAATATCTGTTAGCATGGGAGCACATAGTTAACAGACCACACTGCTTTACCAGTGATGGTCTGTCTGTACTTGTTCCGACTATGCTTTCAGATATTGGCTAAAACATTAGCCACCACCTTAGAACCTTTTTTAGGCAATGCCAAAATGACAAAACTACCAACACAGCAAAAATTATTGAAGGCAACCTTAAAGTTTTACTGCTAAGTGCTTGGAGCCTAAACTAATATCTCCAAACTGTGGAAAATGTAGACATCTGTGCATTTACCAAGACTTGATTCAAAGCTTTAGAAAATGCTCTGGCAGTGAAAGGTTACAGTCCCTTCCACACATTTAGACCAATAACAGCACAGACAAGGACTAAAGGGGGAGGTGCATTGATCTACATTACCAATAAATATACCTCCAGGGTGGTCAAACAGGATGATGCAATTGAGTTCATCAATGTGCAAGTCAGCTTTGATAAGTCCCTTACCATATCCTAACTAGCTATATGTCACCATATACGCCCCAAGAGTCTCACAACTCTTACCTAAACCTGTTATAGGCACCCACCATCCAACCTAATACCCTATTCATGTCTGACTATGACTAATCTTCTATATTCTGGGAAACATGCAGTGATTCAAACTCAGAGGAACAAGGTTTCCTGGACTTTATTAACATGAACACCCTGGATCAGATAGTGAGCGCTCCAACCAGAGGATCAAATATACTGAGGCTGCTGTACCTACCAGAAGCAAGCTCCAAACAAACACCAAAAACAAACCCCACTGGTGGAATCCTCACTTCAATAGGGAATATAACTAAAACATAAAAGTCCTGGCCAAAATCAGAAAGAACAACTCCCATAAAGAAAAGTGCTCTCCAATTCAGCTAAATGAGAAACCAAGTGGTCTAACTAAGTCTAAACAAAGTCAACTATAAGGTCAAGATAGCCTCTCAAGTTAAGGTCAATCACAACACCCTCTTCAGCTATGTCTGGAACCTTAAAGGTAACACACAATAGTGTGCTGAACTGGTGGTTAATGGCACCACCTTCACTGATCAGGGAGACATAGTGAATCTACTGATAAATTCAGCTCTAACTTCACTCCCCCTCCAGCTACCCCCTGTGAAATCCCTTCTAGCATACCCTCCCCCAACTATTAGCAGGGATCAGGTTCTGGCAGCACTCGCTAAGGTCAAAAACTCTGCCTCAGTAGGCCCAGACAATATTCCTAGTTGTCTCCTAAAACACAGCCTATCAGGACCACTTGACTTGAGACACTCTTCAACTACAGCCTCAAAATAGGTTATGTACCAAATAAATGAAGGACCACAACTGCCATCTGTCTTCATAAGGGTGGAAAATCAACTGATGCCAGGAACTACAGACCCGTCAGTCTAACAAGTCTATTATGCAAAGCCATGGATCGAATTATTATGGAAATGAATAACAAGGACATTGACAACCTACAGACACTGGATCCATCCCAGTTTGGTTTTGTTAAGGGAAAGTCATGCCTACTTAACCTGATTGATTTATTCGAGAGGGTCACCAAGGCAATGGATGAGGGTAAAACAATACATACCATACACCTTGAACTGGCCAAGGCATTCAATACAATACCCAACTCAGGAATTGTTAAAAAACTCTATAAATGAGGGATAAATCCCTATATAACTTGCTGGATTGTTGGCCAGCTCAATGATAAGAACCAAGAAGTTAGGACTGATGAGACCAACACCATCAAGAGACCAGTCAGCAGTGGAGTACCTCAGGGCACATAATGGGCCTGCTGTTATTTGTCATCCACTACTCAGAAGTCAAGGCTAGTATCAAAGGCCTTTGGCTTGAAAAGTTTGCAGATGACTATAAATCGCAAGCTATCTTACAATTCCCTCATAACAACAACATCTTGCAACAGGGTCTAACACAGATAAATTACTGGTGCCAAAGCCATGGTTTAAACCTCAGTGCCAAGAAAAATGCATTATAATTCCCTTTGGAAAATTGTCCACCTAAGTTAATTACTTCATTGATAAAACACTCCCAAGAGTCGACCCTGTAGTTAAGGATCTGGGAACATATGTAGAGAGTAAAATGGCATTTGACCATCATGTAGGAAAGATAGTAAGAATATCTTTCTATGACACCCAATGTATAAGTAAGGGTATGGCATCCAAGTCTAAAGTAGTTATAGTACCACTTTACCTGGCACTTATATGACCTATCATTAAGTACAATGTCCCCTTTGGCATGTACCTATCCAGACACTTGCAACAGTTGGAATGCCAAAAAGGTTCTTCACCAGGTGAATCAAGGACATAAATAACCTATCCTACATGGATTGTCTAAAGGCCCTATCTCTATATTCAGTATCCTACAGGCTGCTGAGAGACAAGCTATACCTGGATGGATCTTTTGCACATCTGCTGAACAAATATGCACTAGAAACACTAGATACAAAGATCTGAACTTCAGTTGTGACATCAATAGAACATCCTGGAGGGACAGATATGTGACTCAAAGGATCCTCATGTTATGGAATAGGCCCCCCTTCCCTGCAAAGCAGAGTTCATCCCTGACCCTATTCAAACAAAACCTTGACCATTTGATGGGAAATCACATATTCACCTTCGGTCTGTCTCCCATGTCACTGATGAACAGAAGCTGTCAGTAAGTAAAACGCTCTCCAATTAACAAATCCTGCCACCAAAAAATCCCTTAGCTACCTCCCTACTAACATAGCTCCCTCCCAATAGATGCCCAGGCTACTCAGTGAGGGCAAAATAGGTTGGGGTGTATGGCTAGGCTTATAAAGGCCTTAGTGTTTGTTAGCTTAGTAACAACCTATGCATCTACCCATACCAAGGTTCCCTTTTCATGTATTCTGCATGTGACACCTTAAATTCATTGGGATGCCTCAACACCTGAAGTCTTGTACCTGTGTTGTCTACATTATTTCTAAGCTGAGGGCAGTGGTAACTTAAACTAGAATGTACAATCGAGTTTTGATTCAGTGCTAAAACAGTTACATCAATGTTACTTCTCAACAGTCTACAGTTCATCTGTGTTTTTTTTTTTGAAGTTAGTGTGCCAGTAAGAAGGTGTTAATGACTGTAAGTGACAATTTATGTAGTTCTTGTACTTGTGAAGCTGTGCAGTAACTAATTTTGCATGGTCTTTCACATTATTGTATGTAGCTGTATAACTGTAGTGTAAAATTCTTCTTTATGGAATATTTCTTTTTTTTTCTCTGAGGCATATGAAATGCCTGACATTGTGGATCTATGAAGAAATGTACAAAAGATAGATAAGTAACACAAACTTTTCTGTGAGTTAACAAAAGTGATATGTAATAACTTGTTCATTTTGAAATGATTTTGTTTTCTTAAACGTTTTCTTTGGGTCGCGCTCCTGTCAAAACAAACGTGACACAGAATAAACTGAAATGTCATTGAATAAATATTGCTTCAAAAGCAACATATTACAGATTATTCTAAAGTGCTCTAGCAAAAATGCTATTTTGTTCTATATCCAATATATTTTCTTTTATTTAACTAAAACTGCACTAAACAAAGCTATATGGACCAGTGATTCTAAAACTATAACTGCAGTACAGCATACCATGACCATCAACATGACAGCGAATTATTACAAAAGTTTAATAAATCAGGAAAACGATTTATTTTCTTGCTTTCTATTTGCCACAGGAATAAAAGTCTCACTCTTTGGCAGCTGTGCCGCTCACAATAAGACAACATTATTTTCTGCATGTATGTTTCAATACCCAGAAAGCAACAATGCTGCAAAAAATATTTATTATTTTTCATCTGTTTTCTGCTAGACACATCTAGGTTTCTATTTTAAATGTTAGATTTCTAACATTGCTAATTTCTAGTGTAATAGATGCATGAATCTCCTTGGTACAATACTGCCCCTTACCTTACATGGAGCCATATCTTACAGAATAGCTGGGATTATCAGTCTTTGGTTCCCCGTCAGAGCTGATAACTGCATCTGCTGGACATTCTTTGTTCTAGTGTATACTACAAAATATACATTATACAATGACTGGCCATTAACATTCCAAAACAAGCACACTGATTGGTCAGCCCAATCAGCATGCCAGTTGTAAATCGAGAATATACTAACAGTAAAAGTCAAGCCGTTAAAGTATCATTGAGTGGCAAGACTTTTTTTTCTAGTTTTATATGGTAGAAACACATTAGTCTGAAGAAAGGAAAGTCTGAAACTGAAATGCGTGCTATTATTTAGTGGCTTTGTTCCTCATAAAATTTGTGGGTTTCTACCAAATCACTGAGGAACAAAGTCAGTTAATAATGACATGCATTTCAGTTTCAGACTTTCTTTCCTTCACACAATACAAATCTTTCTCAAAACTTTCTGTGTATAAGAGCAACATTACCAGTCCCCTCCTTTATTTATAGCTTCACCATTGTGACCAAACCACACCAACCATGGGTAAATTCAGCATTACCCACACCCAGCTGTGGGTTATTGCTGTACTAATTAACAGAATCTTTATATGTGCAAAATGTCATCCAAATATATAATAGTTCACTCACTGAACCTTTATATGTGAAAATTGTTTTCCGGCTATCTTCCCAAACAATGAGTAATGCTCAGAGCTAAATGCTGCAGGCCATGCCATATATTGGTAATTCTAAAAGAACATAGTATAAGAGTAAGTGTTATCATGGTCCAAATGCTCCTGTTACTAATAAAATAAATAAATGATCCAAAAGAGAAGCACAGGAGCAAGCCAAGGCTGACAACAAAAATCAGCATAAATCCAGCAATCACTGAGGCTTATTCAAGCAGCAGAAATAAATGCTAGTTCAAACAATGACTGAATCCGTGCCAAAGACAAGTAAAATCCAAGCTGTTTTATTGGTAAGCACTTTCATCCTGTAAGGGCTTTGTCAAACCATAAGAAACAAACACTGAATAAAAGCAAGTCACATTTTATAAGGAAATAGGACTGACATCATTTCCTGTTCCTGATTAAAACTATTCAGTATGCAAAAATAATACGTCTATAAAAAATGTATACAAAAAACTATATATATAAAATATATATATATATATATATATATATATATATATATATATATATATATATATATATATATATATATATATATTAAAAAATATATATAAAAAATATACATCTGTATATAAAGGCAAATATAAAACATTTATTAACATTCTAAAATATGTATGTTTATCTCACAGTAAGTCTGCTATTCTTAAGAACAGGTTTCAACAGAATTTTGTCATTCAGACCTGGTCTCCGGTCTGCTCTAAGTCTGATAATCCATTTTAATTCCAGTGTTTTCAGTGTAATTGCATATATTCCCTCCCCTAACACTGGGTTCATTGATCTGTATAGCTAAGAATACAAATTAATGTGTATTGTCACTGTCTATAATGTATTTAGAAAGTGCACTGTGTGGAGACAGTGTACAAATGTGATAAAGGTGTTCCCTTACTCTGTTCCTCCCTCCACTGTGTTGTTCATCTATGGGTAAAGTGGTAAACCCGTGTACACCCACCAAAGAGGGCTCCTTCCTTCTGACCGAAGGAACTGGGAGTGGTTGTGAGGTGGCATTGGGTTGAAGGGTGGGTATAGTCTGTACTGAAGTAGTTGGTTGTGTATTTTTTGGCAACTGCAATAGTGATTGGGTGGTATATCTTGCGACTTGCACATGTGGTTCATTTTATGTGGGTCAGACATCACGGGCGTTGAGATTACGCATGTCAGAACATTGTAGTGACATTCGAACCAAAAGAGAAACCAACGCTCTGTTCAGGCACTACACACAACATCATACTGCTAGATTTCAATTTTGTATTATAGATAGAATTTTGGGTAACAGATCCAACAAACAGGGATGGCATCCCATTCTCAACCAAAATGAGAAATACTGGATTATCAAGCTAGGGGCACTATTTTCTCCTGGTTTAAATGATCATTTATAACCAATTAATATATCCAATATTGAATGTATTATCATACTTATGTTTTATTACCATATCTGCTATTTGGATTATCTATTTTCTACTTGTTATTTTTTTATTTTCTAGTTTGTATTTTTCCTTCCAGTTTTTCTTTCAGGCAGTATTATGCGCATGCCTAAAATCCTTTGGAAGCACCTCATTGGTCTATGGACCTTATTTAAACCTGCATTTGTGCATCATTTCCTGTTTGTACTTTTCCATTTCCACTGAGGAAAGCCATGTTAGGCTGAAACCAGTCTGGATTATTGAATTGTTCAATATGTATTAAAACACTTAAGTTTAACTTAGTGTTGCTGTAGTTTTGTTGCTGATATATACTGAGTTTTGTGCTGGCATTTTTTCAGTTACTGATAGTTTGTTTTGCCTTGCACTTGGATCCTACTTGCAGGGCTTTTCTCTTTTTCCAGTTTGGTTTTTCCACCCTGCTGTGGATCCTACTCAGTTACAGCACTCTTCATTGTCATTCTATCAGCTTTCAGGGATTATTTGGCCTCCTTTTCTGGAAGGATTTGTACACCACGACTGTTGGTTTTTGGATCCATCACGTCTGTTGGACATTATACATCATATTTTGCCTAAGGATTTACCAGTTTCTCCTTCTGGACTGAGAGGGATCCAGTTTAATTCTATTATATGAGATTATCATGTCCACATCTATGTGTTGTTGAAGTGCCCTGGGATCTACCGGTTTTTGGTTTTCAATTTACCTGGGTTCTACCATTTTAATTGGATTTCAAACTTTCTGAACTGGCCTTGCCTTGTTGGGCTTGGCCCCATGTAACTTTATCCACATTGTGCCCTTCTGTGTTGTATTATAGGCCTCAAATAACACAATTGTTATTATTTTTGTTTTTATATCTTATTTTGGACACTACAACTTTTAAACCAACCTTGCAGTTTCGGTTCAGATTTGCCCACTCACGAATGGACTTACATGATCTCCAGGCAACAAAGTACTTTATTTTTGCACCTTTTTTTGGCTATAACCATCATTTTAGTCATATTTGAGATTGCTACAGGCCAGATCAGTTGAAATTTGTTGTAACAACATTATTATTTATCACTAACGCTTCCTGGTTGGTGTTGTGCATTCGGGTTTTCAATTTGGGGGAACCGTGGTGTTAAGCCCTTTTATTGAGACTCATATTGCACCTCTTTAACCAGGTACTGTATTTATATACTGGGCCAGATTCACGAAGGCTTGCACGGAGTCTAATAGTAGTGTAAGACTCCATGCAGCCTTCGCGATCCAGGAACAGCCCAAAGTCCGTGTAAGAGACAAGCTAAAACGGCTCTTACACGGAGTGGGCGTGGATAAGCTAATCACCTCACTTGCAGCCGAATAGCATGCAAATGAGGATGATTAGCGATCCAGGAAGCCCAGAACAGCCCGTGTAAGAGCCGTTTTAGCTGCAGAAATGTACTCAGTTGACAACTGAGCACGCTTCTGCAAACCGCAATGGAGCCATGTCAGCTCCAAATAAAGGGTGCATATGTGTCAGGCAGCATGCCAATGGCCAAATATGTGGCCATTGGCAAGGTAACCTGATGCAAATATCTTAAAAATATTATTTTTTTTTCGGCGATCGCCGATGTTTAAACCCAGCGCCTCAGCAAACGGGCTGCGCTTGTATAAAACATAAAAACGAAGGTTATAAACCCACAAATATGGGTTTTATGCAATACATGGAATGTCAATGCAGGAACCAGCAGACCAAAACCAACATGGCCACCGTGTAGTGGTTGCTAAGGGGGGAAGCTGAGTCTAAGAGATGTAACTAAGCATTAGTAGGCAATCTGATGCAAATGGGTGTTAGGATACTGAATTCCACTGTCACATAGCAAATGAGCACAGTCTGAGTAGTGTAAGAGTTACAGAAGGGGAGGAACAGAGTAGGAGAAAGGTGACATCACAGGGGGGAATGGTAGAAAGAAATGCAGTTCATTGGAGGTCAGAGTTACATGACAGATGTCAGACAGATATCATGGAAAGAGGTGTGCCACTAAATAAGCATAAGAAAGTCAAGAAATGGAAGGTGTACACTGTTGCCTACACCAAAGTTTCTTGCTGGGCATGCATGCGCACGTGTGCGAGCCATGAAGCGTGAGTAAGGCAGTGTGCGCACATGTAAAGCAGACTGAGCATGTGGAAGCGTGTTGGGGGATGTTTAACACTGTTTGCGCGGGTGTGCACGTGTTTTAACCTGAATAAGCAGATTCTGAACTGTGTTAGCATGTGTGCGCGCGTGTAAGCCACTGTGAGCGTGTTTCTGCTGGTCTGCACATGGCTCCTCCCTGAGGAAACAGAGAGGAAAAAGGAAGCAACAGATTTAGTAGGAAGCTAGCAGGAAATACTGCTGGAGCTAGCAGGTGAAAACAATTAGAAGCAGGCAATTACACAGGCAGAATAGTAGCCCAGCCCAGCACTTAAAACTCTGCAAACAGCAGTGCAGGATGTTTCTCTCAAGAGACACTGCAAGACAGGAGTTAAGTTATTAGAAGTGAAAAATGAAAAAGCTGAACTCAGAGCAGAAATGTTAGGGGCTGCCCTAGCTGTCATAATGAGACATAGGCGACTTGCTGAGGGTGGTGACAATGCAGATGGTGCCAGACAACCCACAGTGAAGAGACGGAGAAGAGTGTACAGGCCCAGGGTCACCTACCACGGGTTACATGAGCTGGAGATAGTAGAGCGCTATAGAGTGGACAGAGAGCTCCTGCAGCAAATAGTGGAGCTGTGCAAGCCACACCTCACACACAGAACCAACAGAGGGGAACCCATCCCAGTGGAAACCAAGGTATGTGTTGGCCTAAGAATACTAGCAACAGGTACCTTCCAGAGACCAACTGGTGATATGATGGGGATATCACAGGCATCAGCCTCCAGGGTACTGCACCAGTTCCTGGATGCCATGTCAGCACATGTCGGTGATCATGTATATTTCCCCAATGCCTGTGAGGTATTGGCCAGCAATATGCGTCTCTTCCAGCAAATAGCGGAATAACCTGAGGTAGTGGGTGCAATAGACTGCACGCACATATGCATCAAAGCACCAGCCGGTGAGCGGGTAGGGCATACATCAACCGCAAGGGCTTCCCCTCCATCAACTGCCAGGTCATGTGTGATGCCCAGGGCATAATAATGAATGTGTGTGCTGGCTGTCCTGGGAGCTACCATGATTCCCACATCTGGCATTTGACCCAGCTGTACCAGACATTTGCCAATGGGGACATCCCGCACGGACACCTAGTGGGGGATGCAGGTTATGCACTGGAGCCGTGGCTGATGACACCCATCAGAAACGCACACACACCTGAACAGGAACGCCATAATGAGGCACACGCACAAACACGTAATGTAATAGAGCGTGTGTTTGGGCTGCTCAAGTCACGGTTCCGGTGTCTGGACACATCTGGTGGAGCCTTGCAGTACACACCAACTACATGTACCCAAATTGTCATGGTATGTGCTATGCTACATAATATGATCTTGCGAAAACAGCTGCAGCAGGACCAGCATAGGGCTGGGCCAAACAGCCCCCCACCATTGCCAAGGCCATCACAGGCAGAGCGTGACTCGGAGGAGGAACAACCTGAGCCTGCCCCAGTAGGCAGAAGGAGGCATGCCCAGTATGCCCTGGCCTTGGCAAAGAGGCAACGCAATAGCACATACACTGGCTCAGTAGGAACCCTGGGAATGATACCCCCTCTGACTCACTAAAATAATAACATGGATGCCTACAATGACATGACCTGCTCACAAACATGTACAGGGAAGTGTAATATGTGCATCCAACAGAGGCAGCCCTGCAGCACCACCTGAGGCATGAATGCCATGTGTTAAGTAATGTAACACCATGTACTATATGCACACCTGAGGACCCTGACTAACATCCTACCCTCACCAAGCATCATGCCACAATATGACAATGAGATGATCAAGTGCAATAATTGACTGAAGTATTGCAGTTAGTCAAAGCGGATCCAATGTGTGCCAGTCTGGGATGACATGCTGAGCATGACATGATGCTCCACCTGCTAGGACTGGCGTGCACCTATCAGTGCAGGCCGTATGGATACTGGCAAAGGCTGTTGTTACCCACAGTGTGCCCTGAATAGGTAAGGCTCAAAACACAAACCTATCTCCATAGGCATCAGAAGGGATAAGAATAAGATAAGGGATAAGTCGAAACAGCAAGATGCATGCAGTCTAAACTCACCCAGTATGGAGAATGTTGATATCTGCGCTGTAAAAGAAAACTGAGTCAAGGCTCACAACAGCACCCTAACACTACCAGGTTACACCTCATACTGTGCTGTACAGCCTCAAAACATGGAACAAGCTACAAAAGGAGGGTGACTAGCAAGAATTGTCAAGGATAACCACACCCCCATGTTGGTACCACAACAAAAAGCAGCATGGACTAGCCATGGTCAAGTAACAGTGGCTAAAACTGCCCCCAGTTTATAGCCTGCTACAGACTACTGTCCCAACACCAGGAACTGCACCTGGCCTATGCTGGAATACATGAATATATCAAGTCCTCCAAACCACATTATATTGGGTGACTGAAAATACCCAGACATAGACTGGGAGCATTATACTAGCTCCAACAGTGTAGGACAAAAGTTCATAGAATCCATAAACCAAAAGGCCCAGGAACAATGTACCACTCCCACAAGAGGGGTAAGCATACTGGATGTGATAATCAGCAACATGGGTACTGGATGGCAAGACGAGAAGTGTATTGCTCACTGGTAAAACCAGACCATAGAGTAATCACACTGGATATACAAATCCTGACCACAGTCCCTGGCCAGAAAACCACAGTGGAAAACATGTGTAAAGCAATATTTGCACTCCTCCAAACTGATGTGGAATCCATTAAAGGTCCTGTGCAGGTGCAAAATATGGGCCACACCTCAGAACCTGTAATACAGCCATTCCATGAACACTGCCAGGAATGCTTGGATTATGCAATCCTAAATTAAAACAAGACACAATGCCATACACGAGGCATCTGGCATGGTGGACACCAGCCATAACCAAACCATGCAAGAGAATGAGGAAGCTACTACATGACAGAGCAAACATAAACAATGAAGTAATCACTGATCAGTAGTATGGCAATAAAATCTGTCCACACATACAATCCACTAAGGCCAGCCACAACAAGTTGAATCTGTGAATCCTGAGGCAATGTTACACCTGCCCCAAGTACACAGACAACCCCAACTCCACCCAAGAAATACAAATATATGTGAGAGATGCAACCATCTATCCAAACTGGAGGCTGAGCTCCCTCAACTCAGTACTCCCAAAACTAGTCAGGAGGAGAAGGTAACCACACACACCACAAACACAGTCCCACATAGACCTATCACAACTGCAAACCAAACACATAAACACAGAAAAACATTCCCGGAGGCACAAATTACAAACACAGCACACCAACAGAGGCCTCTAAAGCAGACACCCAATCAAACAACCTCCAAACATAGCACATGCAACACATAGTACACAAAGCTGGTGTGCCAAACAGTCACAGGCCAGAAGGAGAAACAACATGCCTGATACAGTTGTAATAGGTGACTCCATAGTCAGATACACTGCTGTCCCGCACACCAGACTGAACAAGGGAAAGGGTACAGTAAGCTGCCTGTAGGCTGCCACAATATGCCACATAACAGAAGTATGCAGGTCACTCCAAAGCAAGTAGAAATATGATGCAGTCATAGTCCATGCTGGTGTGAATGACCTGAGATGTACCTCCCTAGACTACATGAAAAGAGACATAGATGAGCTCTCTGATTATGTAGTCCAGGCCGGTATGACACTTACCGTTTGCAGCATCCTACCCTTACCAAGAATAATGCCACAGTACAAACACGGAATGATCAGTCATAGCAAGTGGCACACTTACTGGTGTCATTCCAAGGGGATCCAATATCTGTCTGCTTGAGATGTCATGCTTGACAAGCCATGCAGCTGTTCTTGGGATGGCTTGCACCTGTTACCCCTGGGCATCTGGATATTGGATAAGGCCTTTGCCACCTCCATAGAGCCTTTTGTAGGCAAGGCTGAAAAGACTGACCCACCACCCTAGAAAACATAAGTGGAAAGAAACATAAGGGTAATGCTGACCAATGCCAGATGTGTAAACCCCAATATGCATGCTCCCAAGGCCATCCCCAGTATGGAGAACATCGATGTCTGTGCAGTGACAGAAACCTGCTGCAAGCCTCCTGACAGCACACCAGCACTACCAGGTTATACCACATATCATGTGTCAAGGCCCCAAAACCTGGAACAAAACATGAAAGGAGGGTGAGTATCCATATTCAGCACAGACACCCATACGTCCAGGTAACTGACAATGCACAAGGCATTGGAGTCCACCCATGTGCAACTAACTGTAGGCAAGACTGCTGTACAGTCTGTAACATGCTACAAACCACACTCTCACGCACAGGAACCCCACCCAGCCATCCTGAAGACACTGGACAGTATGAATGTCCCACCAAATACCAAACAAGGTACCACAAATTACCACATAGGTGGTAAACCATTATGTATGGAAGGAGTAACCAGGGACCTAGGGACACAAGTGGACAGTAACCTGTTATGTGACACCCACATTGCCAATGTGGCTAAGAAGACTGTCTACATTTGACACCATATCAGGAAAGGATTCACATCTACGTCAACAGAGGTCATTGTGCCCCTATACTGTTCTCTTATCA
Source organism: Protopterus annectens (assembly GCF_019279795.1). Lineage (NCBI taxonomy): Eukaryota > Metazoa > Chordata > Ceratodontiformes > Protopteridae > Protopterus > Protopterus annectens. Next base: position 1,202,892,775 of record NC_056744.1, on the reverse strand, counting down.
CACCCATAATCTAGTACAATGCCTCATATGAGATGTACCTTACCTGACACCTGCAGCAGTTAGAAAGACCTCAAAGGTACCTCACCAAGAGGATAAAGGGTCTCAAATATATGTCATATGCTGCCTGGCTGTAGACACCCCAGCTGAATGCAGTCACATACTGCCTACACAGAGGCATTGCATGCCTGTTGTAGAAGGCCATGCCCAACACAGGAGTAATGGACATGCTCCACCCTAGAAAACTCAAAGCCATCAGAGCTGTGAGAGTGAGAGATGTCAACCTCAACAAATAATGAAATAGGATGTGCTGGTGGGACAGATACATAATCCAGAGGCTCCCCACATCCTGGACCAGAATCCCACTCCATGTTAGGCAGAGCCCCTCACTGACACTCTTCAACAGGAATCTTGCCAAGTGGATGGATGATTGTAGAGTTACACTGGGGGTCTTCACTGTGTCATGCCAAGACAGAGGCACAGCAAAGCAAATCATAAATGGCCATAATATTCACATAGCAAGGGGTGGCAAAAGCCACACACACTCTGGCTAGGCTAACAAATGCCCTAGGGTGGATAGCCTAGTATGAACCTATGAACCTATGAATATACAAATTGTACAGGACACTAAGGATAATCCCAAGGCTTTCACAACTGATGGTAGGAACCATACTGGGAATTCACAGATATGCTCTGAATCACACAAATATCACAAACACACACACATATTGCCAACATACATCCTGACAGGTGCAGTGCAAACCCCCAATGCAGAATATCTATCCCAGCAGACCGCTGGCCCCCTGACATTGCAGATGCTGAGGTAACAGCCAGCATCTACAAAGCAAAACACACAGCAGCAATGGTATGAGATGGTGTCCTGGGCTTAGTGCAACATGGACTCCAAGATGAATGGAATGCCAAATCACACTACTGCTCAATGTCAGCCTTATCACAGAATATGTACCCAAAGAGCAGTGAACAACAACAGTGGTCCTTCTCAACAAAGGTGTTGCCTGAATGGATACTGAAAACTACTACCCCAGAATCCTGAGAAGCTCGGTCTGCACAGCTATGGAAAGGATCAGCATGTATCGCAGACATAAAGATATTGGGGACTACTGACACCGGACCCTACCCAGTGTGGCTTTCTTAAGTGCAGATCCTGCCCCTAAACATGTTTGACTCAATTGAAACAGTCATTAAGGTCATTGATGAGGGCAATGTGGTCCACACAGTGTAGCTGGACCTTGCAAAGGCTTCTATACAATACCCTACATGTTCATTATAGATAAGCTCACCAGCTTAAATATAAACCCCTATGTCAGTAGAGGGGTTGCAAACCAGACCAAGGACAGAACAGACATGGTCAGACATGCTGCAGCCATGTCAGACTACAAACCAGATATAACTGGCATCCCACAAGGCTTGGTCCTGGGATCTCCCTCGTCTAGCATATATGTCCCATAGGTACAGGCAAACATGGGAGGACTGTGTCTGAACATGTTTGCAGAGGACTACAAACTGCTCACCACATATGATCCACCAGCTGACACAAGCATCCCACAAAAGGGCCACATAGAAACAGACAACTGGTGCCATAGCCATGTCAGCAAGCTAATTGCAGAAAAGTGTATAGTCAACCCCCGTGGATATACAGTAAGTGCCCACCAATTACCGCATAGGTGTTAACCCATTATGTAGTTAACATGTAATGAGAGACCTGGGGACACAAGGTGATAGATATCCTGCATTGGACAAACATGTGCTGTAGTGTTTACAGAAACATACCATATACCCACCTAATCATGAAGGTTGTCAGATCTAGATAAGGGGAGGTCATTGTGGCTCTGCAGTCATCCTTCATCAGTGGTACAATTGACTACAATAGCCCCTGTGGGATGTACCTCAGCAGACACCTCCATCAACCGTAAAGTCCCCAACAGTACCTCACCAGGAGTATCAAAGAGCTTGCACAGATGCCATGTGTTGCCTGTGTTGCTGGTATCAATAAACATGCTGCACCTTGTACAATCTGAATGGCAGTGAGCTATGCACATGAGAGACCTGAACCCCAGCACTGACTTACATAGGACAAGCTGTACTGCATGATCCATAACACAGAAGCCACCCCACCCATGAGTGAACTCCCAGTACAGGCTACCCATAGAGTCACTTATCAATCTTCCTCAATAGGAATCTTGATGAGTGGATGGGAGATGGTAGCTTTATCCTGGGTATCACTGTCATGTCACAGGTAGACAGAGGCACAGTATACTAACCATGACATATGTCATGGCAAACTCCACTTACAATGTGTGTTGAAGGACAAACACACTCTCCAACTAGCATTAGACATGGACTAGGGCACATCGCTAGTGTTTGCAAATGTACACCTATGTTGTGGAATACACTACCAATGTTGGACAAGCCTGGTTTAAGTAGTTCATATCTGAACAGAATGCAACATGGTCAGATGTACACAACTGGCCCCTAACCAGGCTGTTGTGCTCACTATCGAAATGTAAAGCAGTGATAGCACTAAAGCCCAGGATACTGTCCACCACAGTCAAAGTACTACCAGTACACTATACAGTACTACAGTGTTAGGTCAGTGTGAAAGGATGTTGACAACTGTATGCAAAGTATCCCATGCAAACACTGCAGGCACAGTATAATCCTGTTGTGTTCACACACAAAGCAGTTGTACAGTAACTACACAACATGACACACAACACACAACCATAAACGGGTGATATTTGTTGAAGTTCACACTCATCCACAAATGTGGTGGGCTACAGAGTCCAACATATGGAATGCTCACACTGGGCATGCTCACACACTTTGATAAATGAGACATATGTCAGACAACATGCCATGGGAAGGCTGAACTGGGCATGCTCACACACTTAGGCCAAATCTCAGTTTAGCAGTTGGACACACATATCTGGTATTTTTACGTGTTATTCCAGGAACCAACCACATTACAGCAGTCTGCCCAGTGCACACAGTTAAATGACTACAGAGACATACGTGATATAGTGGATCCCTCCCATATGCAAACATCTTCCACAGATGCACAAGTTGTTCATACAAACAGGGAATGCTATGGCAATAAAGATGTGCAAACAGTCTATCAGCAACAAATAATGTGCATTTGACAATTAAACATATGGGTGTAGAGGTCAACACTAGGCTGTTTGCCCTAGGGAATGACAGCTTAGCCAGAGTGTGCTTGGCGTCTGCCTCCCCACAGGATGCACATTCCCCTTTCTAAACACCGATGATGTCAGCACCCTATAAGTATAGCAGGAGAAAAGAATCTTCCCAGTAATGCGAATAACACGCTCTGGTAATGCGTCCATCACAAATGTCATAACATAGTAAGGTAGGGGTTTGAATCCTGCAAATGCTCAGTGTGTGTGTGAGTGAGTGGGGTTGGTGTGTGTGTGTAAGTCTGTGGGAGAGAAATGTCCCTTTTGGCAACTAGGAAAACACACTACAGGATGCACATTCCCCTTTCTAAACACAGATGATGTCAGCACTCTATAAGTATAGCAGGAGAAAAGAAATCTCCCAGTAATGCAAATAGCACGCTCTGCTAATGCGTCCGTCACTAGTGTCATAACATAGTTAGGTAGGGGTTTGAATCCTGCAAATGCTTAGTGTGTGTGTAAGTGGGGTTAGTGTGTGTGTAAGTCTGTGGGAGAGAAATGTCCCTTTTGGCAACTGGGAAAAAACACTACAGGATGCACATTCCCCTTTCTAAACATCGATGATGTCAGCACTCTATAAGTACAGCAGGAGAAAAGAAACCTCCCAGTAATGCGAATAGCGCGCTCTGCTAATATGTCTGTCTCAAGTGTCATAACATATTTAGGTAGGGGTTTAAAATCCTGCAAGTGTGTGTGTTTGTCTGAAGGGGATAATTGTGTGTGAGGGAAATGTCCCTTTTGGCAACTAGGAGAACAGACTACAGGATGCACATTCCCCTTTCTAAACACCGATGATGTCAGCACTCTATAAGTATAGCAGGAGAAGAGAAACCTCCCAGTAATGCGAATAGTGCGCTCTGCTAATGTGTCCCTCTCAAGTATCATAACATCATTAGATAGGGGTTTGAATCTTGCAAATGGCAAGTGTGTGTGTTTGGCTGAGGGGGGTAAGTGTATGTGCAATTGTGAGTGAGAGAAAAGACTACAGGATGCACATTTCCCTTTCTAAACGCTGATGATGTCGGCACCGTATAAGTACAGCAAGAGAAGGCAAATCTCGCAATAATGCGAATAGCACACTCTGCTAATGTGTCCATCTCAAGTGTCATAACATAGTCAGATAGGGGTTTGAATCCTGCAAATGGCAAGTGTGTGTTTTTGTCTGAAGGGGGTTAGTGTGTGTGAGGAAAATGTCCCTTTTGGCAACTAGGTGAACAGACTGCAGGATGCACATTTCCCTTTCTAAACACTGATGATGTCAGCACCCTATAAGTACAGCAAGAGAATGAAAACCTCCCAGTAATGCGAATAGTACACTCTGCTAATGTGTCTGTCTCGAGTGTCATAACATAGCCAAATAGGGGTTGAATCCTGCAATTGGCAATTTTGTGTTTTTGGCTGAGGGGGGTTAGTGTGTGTGAGGAAAATGTCCCTTTTGGCAACTAGTTGAACAGACTACAGGATGCACATTTCCCTTTCTAAACACTGATGATGTCAGTACCCTATAAGTACAGCAAGAGAAGGAAAACCTCCCAGTAATGCAAATAGTGCGCTCCGCTAATGCGTCTGTCTCAAGTGTCGTAATATAACTAAGTAGGGGTTTGAATCCAGCAAGTGTGTGTGTTTGACTGAGGGTGTATAATTGTGTGTGAGGGAAATGTCCCTTTTGGCAACTAGGAGAACAGACTACAGGATGCACATTTCCCTTTCTAAACACTGATGATGTCAGCACCCTATAAGTACAGCAAGAGAAGGAAAACCTCCCAATAATGCGAATAGCGTGCTCTGCTAATCCGTCCGTATCAAGTGTCATAATATAGCTAGGTAGGGGTTTGAATCCTGCACGTGTGTGTATTTGGCTGAGAGGGGTTATTGTGTGTGAGGGAAATGTCCCTTTTGGCAACTAGGAGAACAGACTACAGGATGCACATTTCCCTTTCTAAACACTGATGATGTCAGCACCCTATAAGTACAGCAAGAGAAGAAAAGCCTCCAAGTAATGCGAATAGCACACTCTGCTAATGTGCCCATCTTGATTGTCATGCTATAGTCAGATAGGGGTTTAAATCCTGCAATTGGCAAGTGTGTGTTTTTGGCTGAGGGGGGTTAGTGTGTGTGTGAGGAAAATGTCCCTTTTGGCAACTAGGTGAACAGACTACAGGATGCACATTTCCCTTTCTAAACACTGATGATGTCAGCACCCTATAAGTACAGCAAGAGAAAGGAAACCTCTCAGTAATGCAAATAGTGCACTCTGCTAATGCGTCCGTCTCAAGTGTCATAATATAGTTAAGTAGGGGTTTGTATCTTGCAAGTGTGTGTGTTTGGCTGAGGGGGGTTAGTGTGTGTGAGGGAAATGTCCCTTTTGGCAACTAGGAGAACAGACTACAGGATGCACATTTCCCTTTCTAAACACTGATGATGTCAGCACCTATAAGTACAGCAAGAGAAAGAAAACCTCGCAGTAATGTGAATAGCACACTCTGCTAATGTGTCCGTCTCGAGTGTCATAACATAGTCAGATAGGGGTTTGAATCCTGCAAATGGCAAGTGTGTGTTTTTGGCTGAGGGGGGTTAGTGTGTGTGAGGAATTCCCTTTCTAAACACTGATGATGTCAGCACCCTATAAGTACAGCAAGAGAAGGGAAACCTCCCAGTAACACGAATAGCACACTCTGCTAATGTGTCCGTCTCGAGTGTCATAACATAATCAGATAGGGGTTTGAATCCTGCAATTGGCAAGTGTGTGTTTTTGGCTGAGGGGGGTTAGTGTGTGTGAGGAAAATGTCCCTTTTGGCAACTAGGTGAACAGACTACAGGATGCACATTTCCCTTTCTAAACACTGTTCAGCTGAAGGCCATGGCTCTGGCACAAGTTGTCTGTTTCTGTGATGCCCCTTTGGAAGATGCTTGTGTCGGCTGGAGAGTCAATTATGGTGGCCAGTTCGCAGTCATCTGCATATTTGGTCAGCCACAGTCCGTCCGTGTTGGCCTGTACCTCCAATAAATATATACCAAACAAGAGAGGTCCCAGGACTGAGCCTTGTGGGACACAACTCGTAACTGGTTTGGAGTCTGGCATGGCTCCAGCAATTCTAACCATGTGGGTTCTGTCCTTGAGCCACTGTGCAATCCATCTAGTGACATTGGGGCTTATATTTAAGCTGGTGAGCTTCTCTAGAATGCCCAAGTGGGGTATTGTTGTGAAGGCTTTTGCGAGGTCCAGGTAGGCTGTGTGAACCACCTTCCCCTCGTCAATGGCCTTGGTGACTGTTTAAAAGAAATCAACCAGGTTAAACCTGGTAGTGCTGGTGTGCTCTCAGCCCTGAACCAGGCATCTGTTACTGCACAGATATCGATGTTCTCCATGCCAAGGAGAGTTTCTGGTGCATGCATCTGGAGGTTTAGACTTCTGGCGCTGGGTAGCATTACTCTTAGTTTCTTATCCCTTGTGATACCTATGAAGGTGGGTTTGTCATTTGAGCCTTTCCTAACATAGGCACTATGGGGGTAGCAAGAGCCTTTGCCAATATCTGAAAGCCCAGGGGTGACAGGTGCAGGCCGTCCCTAGCGAAGCAGGTAGTTCAACAGAAGATGAATATGTGAAGGTGTAGTGCCTGTGATTAGTTAGCAGTAGCATATATGACTGCTCACGTGGACACATGCCACGTAAGTCATATGCACTGTGTCACAGGCAATGTACATGTGAACAGGACAAACAGTGACATCCTGTCAAGTGGGACATGGCCATACATATAGTAAGCTATGCAGATGGCACTAGGAGTCCACAGAAGCTCTATAACTATGCATTGCAGGTGTGATCAGTATTCCAGGGTAATTGCAAGCAAACATGCATGCAAACAAAGCTACAGTAAACAGGGCTGCATGTAGTCCATTGTACAACAAACAAGCTGTACCAGTTCCAGTAGGTAACACTGCAAATATGCAGGCACTATGCACATGTACATGGAAATACACGGGTCAGATGGCTAGGGTCCAGTCTCAGTGCACACAAGTGTACAGACCATGTACTGTCAGGATGTACAATAACTGGATGGAAACCCATGTGCTCATACCTGCAGTAATACACATGTCAATAACAGACACTGAGCCTTCACTCAGTGGTTCCATACTTAGTAGGATGTATGCTACCTGGCCTGCCACCACAGTATCCCTGACATATATGGGGACTCTCCCTCCTGTGACAGTTAGTTTTGTGTGTTGGGGCTGTCTAGCATGGTATGAGATGTGAGCATGCAGTGCTAGGGTGCTCCTGTGTGTCCTGTACCAGTCGTGTAGTACTGCACACATATCAACATCCTCAAACATCTACATTGCAGAGTCCAGTGTGGGCAACATGCCACTTGCAATTTACATGTCCATCATTGCGTATTACTACATTCATTACCTTATCCCCTGTGCTACTTATGTATGTAGCCTTCTGTTGACATCATTACCACCAGTATGCCAACATGTGCAGATGATACACTATGGTACTTACCATGGGTGTAGACAACAGTACATGACAATCACACACTTACTGCATCAGGCATGCTGTGATATACCCACAATTAATTCAGCACACAGTACTGTTAACAACATGATACTATTACTACACATCTATGTGGTCACCCTGTGCATCAGCAACATGTTAACCTGTACCTGCACAGTTGTTACAGATTGCAGGAGGTGGCACAGTTTCATGATATGCACAGGGTGTGAACTTGGTATGCCTGAGTCAGCCACCGATACCACCAATTGACATGTATGTGTATGTGTGTTGGTGAGGGACAGCAGTAGAAGGTGGGGCAATGTTGATGCAGTGTGTGCATGCGGTAGCCCTAGGTGTTGTCAATTCGCATGTGTGTATGGATGCACACAGTTCCACCTCATGGCTGCCATATACTGGTGTTTGTGGACAGCCACAGACTGTACCTGCCAGGTCATACAGATCAGTGTCTCTGGCCACGGACACGGTACCTGTGCCTTGCAGGGGTGCTACGGACCACATCCGGTACCAACCCAGACTGGGTACTGTCATCAGAAGCAGGTGTTCATTGACTGGACACAGATCCCTGTCAGGCCTGGCCAGAGCCACGTGCTCGTGGTCTCCTGGGGCGGTCTGATGATAGCACAGACCCAGCATTGCTGGGGCTGCTGCTGGCACTACGGGGGTGGCCGCGGCCCTGTTGTCATCCGTGACGACTGCCAGCTGCTGCTGTTGCTGGCATACGGCCACGTCGATGCCTCAACCACCCACCATCGCCCTGGCTCATGGACATGTAGTTGTGGAACCGGTCTAATATTTCCCCACAACGTCTGTCTATGACATCGGTGAAATCACGGATGGCAGCCGCAATGTCACGCATACTGTCAGTCATGGCTGTGCGACATGCTGTCAGCTCCCTCAGACCCTGTCTGGTGTACCGTTCCATACGTGACTGTGCCTGTATGACAGCCCGAAACATAGCTGAGGTTGTAAGACCTCTGTGGGCACATCTGACAGGGGCAGTACGCAAACGGATGCTCCCACGAGAACCCCTGGACATCTGTCTGTGTGGTACCATCTCTGGGCCATGCCCATGGCTGCTGTGTGGGGAGGCATGTGCCACAGATACCACATTACCCTGGTCAATGCCCACTGTATGCTGTCCATCACCTAGGGACATTGGTGACAAAGGGTGTATTGGCAGGATAACTGTGCGCATTGATGGGGTCGACAGCTGTGTACTGTCAATCGGCTGACCAATGGCGGACCCTGGCATACCTTCCTGTGCCATTACACAGATGTCATCATTATCAGTACCCACGGCACCTGATTCAGGTCCCCTGCTACATGACACCAGAGCAGCACCAGAACCTGTGGGAGGGAAACAGGAAACACAGTTTACAATGTCTACACATTACCAGTGATGCACACATGCACACATGCACACATGCACACATGCACAGGTGCACAGGTGCACACATGCACAGGTGCACACATGCACACATGCACAGGTGCACACATGCACACATGCACAGGTGCACACATGCACACATGCACACATGCACACATGCACATGTACACATGCACACATGCACACATGCACAGGTGCACAGGTGCACACATGCACAGTTGCACACATGCACACATTCACACTTGCACAGGTGCACACATGCACACATGCAAAATGCACAGGTGCACACATGTACACATGCACACATGCACACATGCACACGTGCACATGTGCACACATGCACACATGCACACATGCACAGGTGCACACATGCACACATGCACAGGTGCACACATGCACACATGCACACATGCACACATGCACACATGCACACGTGCACACATGCACACCTGCACAGGTGCACACATGCACAGGTGCACACATGCACACATGCACACATGCACATGTGCACATGTGCACAGGTGCACACATGCACACATGCACACGTGCACACGTGCACACATACACACAGTTTCACACAATTGTACAGTACTCAGTATGCTTGATATCAACACACAGACACAGACACACCTACATGCATACAAAGAGCACTACTAAGTGAGCCAAATAGTACTATTACTATCAAGACTATTACAGGAATTGTTAATACACACTCACCAGCATGGATAGGCTGCATTGCTGTTATACCAGAGGGAACTGCAGACGTGAAGAAACTAATGTCAGTGGGCACAACTGTGCCATTGTTACTGAGTATGATACAGGTCAGTAGTACAACAGTCGCCTTTCACAGGTCAGCTGCTAATATTGAGGATATCACACTTGCACATTAAATACTATGGTGACAGCTACAAACCAAGGACACACCTCACACATGCATTAACTACCAGTGTACACAACAGTCAACTATACATATGGCATATTACCTGCACGCTCACTGTCTTGCTGCTGCGTGGCTCCAGCCTCCATCATAATGCATGTCTGCTGCTGTTGTTGTTGCTGGCAGACTGGAGCCACTACACTCATGAGTAGTCCCTCCAGTCTGGTGAGTGGGGGATGTATAGCCACCCCACCACCTGTGGCGTCCTGTTGCTTGTGGATATCCGACGACGCTGGACGGACATGTCTGATTAAATCACTGCAGTGATGTCGCACCTGCTCATATGTCCTATTATGCGTGCCTATGTCATTTACCCGACGGACAAGGTCTTGCCACAGTGCAGCCCTCTCCTGCAGGAAAAGAGTATTGCATAATCTCGCACCAGGCTCTGGTGAATCTCCTCATCCTCAGCTGTGGAGTAAGTGGGATTCCGCGGGTGGGCCATGTACCTGAGAAAGAAAATAACCTGATATCAGCAATATATGTCAGCAGAATTTGGCACACATACTACACATGCTACTCGACTGTTATGATACAACATATCTCACATATGTAGCATCTGTCTGTCTATTGGTGGATACACATGTAAATGGCCAGGTATCAGTGCTCAGCCAGCATCTGTGCAACAGTACCTGGCACACTCCATACGACATACTACCAAACCCCAGCAGTCAGAACACTGATTCAGGTCAAGAGCACCTCCTCACTCTGGGGGTTTGTATCTAGGTACTGTATGGCCTACATCATCAACTACTGTGAGCTGACCACACACTGCTTGCCCTGGATATACATATCCCACCCCCACCACCAGCACAAATGACTATAGTGAATAACATTACATATGCAAACTTTACACTTTGTAACAGTGACATGGTATCCTTTCAGCCCACTGGGCCAGTGGCAGATACAACCCACAATGCTGACCCCTACACAATTGCTTTCTACAGACATCTCCGAGAATGCATGGATCATGCAATCCCATATATGACCAAGACACTCTCCACAAAGGGACAGCATCCTGTCTGGTGGACCCCAGCCATAGACAGATTGTATTACAGAAGATGGAAGCTACTGCAAGACAGAGCATAATTCCATAAAGGGAGGGCATGTCTGAGCAGCACTAGTAAGGATCTATTTTCCATCATACAAACATCCATGGGCAACTTTGAGAGGGAAATCAAGAGGGACACTACAGATAACCAGAAGGCCTTCTTCAGTTATGTTAGCAACCTGGTCAGGATCCATCCTCTATGCCCATAGTTAGTACACAACAACAAATATTTCACTGACACCACAGATATTGACAACATTGTGGCAGACAGGTTCAGTGCAGGTGTCACCCCGCCCTCTCCCAAAAAATAAGACATAGTTATCCCAGCTGACTGTAACCTCCCTGTCATCACAGATGTCCAGGTGAGAGCCACCCTCAGGACAGCAGAATACACAACATGAATGGGACCTGATGGTATCCCCAGTTGCATGCTACATAAACTCTGACAGGAGCTAAACACACATATAGAAGTGCTATGTAACACTAGCCTGACTACAGAATATGTACCTGTACACTGGCGCACAGCAGCAGTGGTTCCACTCCATGAAGGAGGCACCTCAACATACCAATACAATACAACACAATACATTACATTACAATACAATACTATACAATATGCTATTGCCCCTGGGACTACAGCAGCGTACTGTTCTGCTACCCTGACCATTGTGACACATGTGGTGTGATGGTACCTGCTGCTGTCACACAGTTACACAGGGGGACTCATATGGCATATTACCTATCTGACTAACATTCAGCAGGGGTATGTGTGACATGTACTCATGGGGAGGCTTGCTTCTTAACACTGTGTGGTTTATTGCAGGGTATGTCTTATCTGAGGGTAGGAACTTTTACCTCCACATGTGCACTCTATTGCAGTGGCACGGACGACACACAGCAGTCATTTAGGTTGTGGATGGTGTGAGATGTTACTATGGTTGTTGGACATCTGTCATGGGTGTGACTTACATATGTAAATCCGGGAGTGGTAACCTCTATGTGGGTAGTATACGTGTACTCTGTGGTGTTGTCAGTCACTGTGCATTGGTAATGTGTTTGAGTGCATTGTCACAGTGTTGTACATGTCACTGTTTCCTTCTCCATATCTGTAGCTGTCATGTGAGGTCCATACCATGGCATCCATTATGTGGTGTGGAGGGGTACACCGACCTACATGTCCATAGCTGACACACCATGTTCGCTGACACATACCATGTGCAGGTATTCCAGGGATAGTGTGCCACTGTGAATATCATTGGGGCCACTATTGTACACATTTATGACCCTGTTCACCCCTGACACATGCAGTGGTGGGCAGCCAGTCACATATCTGGTGGTTACTGGTGTAGGTGATTTGGAATGTGGTATGGTACTCCGGTTTTGACACTGGTGTTCACTCCATGTCTTTGTCACCAGGCACCTGTTGCAATACATCTGTACACATGTGCCTCACTCAGAATTTATATACATCTCTCTCTCTCTCTCTCTATATATATATATATATATATATATATATATATATATATATATATGTATATAGATATATCTATATGTATATGTATGTATGTATATATATATATATATATATATATATATATATATATATATGTCTGTATACATATACACATATATATATATATATATATTGATGTACATATATTGCTATAGATGTGGAGGGGGGGACACAGAGGGGGTGAGAGTGACAGAGGGGGAGGGACAGGCTGTGTTGAAGGTCGTCATATACAGTCATACCTGTAGATAGTCAGATCATTCTGTCTATGTATATGTAGCTACATATATCTATATCTGTATGTGTGCATTACATATATATGTTTGTACAATATTCTATCTACATCTGTCTATGTATTCCTACATCTCTCTCTATGTATGTATACATATATGCGTATCATATATATATATATATATATATATATATATATATATATATATATACACATACATATGTTGACATACATACGTATCCATATTATAGACAGGTATATCAACATGTTTGTCTACCATACTGTATACACACATTAACATACTGCTAAACATACATAACTGTGAAACTTACTTTGTACATGGCACTACAACCTACAATCAACCAACATTGATATGTGCACATAGATGCTCTCACATACAAATGTATGTACAGCCTTCACTGATAGTTGCTGTATGTCCCCTGCCCTTTACACATCTTCATATACATATGGATACAGACCAATGACACATATGGAGGGTTCACAGTATGTAGACCTTTATAGTATTACTTTACATTACCTGTGTTTGTCACAGCTGCTTGTGTTGCCATCTGGTTCTCTGTCCTGCTGCTCCACTTCCCAGTTGTCAGCTTTCAGGTGGCTGTTGCTGAACAATTTGTTTGTGTCTGCTTAATTGCAATTTTCTCTGTCTCTGTCTCTCTCTCTCTTTCTGTCTGTCTGTCTCTCACGTCCTTCTCAGGGTGCAATGAAAGTATTGCATGTGTGGACTGGGAGTACAGCATACTTTTGTAGGTATCTGCATATGCCCATGTGATGGCCTCTGCACCAATTGTTAGCCAGCATTTGCTAATTGCATGCAGCCAGATGTGTACTGATTGCAGTTCTCACTGTGATTTTAGAACAGTGCTATAAAAAGGTATGTGAGATAGGCATAGCCCTTTCAGATTTTAAGGCCAGGGACCATGCTGTTATGCTGTGGACAATGTTCTGTGAGTGTAAAGGTTGGTATCTCTCTCATATTTCCAGGTGTGTTGTAGATTAACATTCCTCCATTCATTTCTCCAGTTTCCTGTACTAACTGTGTATGTACACTGACACCTACAACTACTACTACTGTTAATGTGTGTGTGTGTGCTTTCCTTTCACTTTTGCTTGCACTTTGTTGCTAAGGCTTCAATAGTTGCCCTTTACAGTCACTACTTGTATGCCTGCTAGGTGTCCTGACTGTAGTGTGCTGCTGTAGCTTTCCTATTTTCCATGTACATTCACACCTTGGAATGCTTGCTATATCTGCTAGTGTGTTACAGCATGCAGTGTGGTCTGGCCATGGTGTGGGCCTTGACATCTATTAGGGTATTTGAGTATGCTGCTGAGCAGGCCCCAGAGACTTTCAGGTTCATCTGTTATCTGCCTCATGGAATGGTACATATCAGTGGGGTACACCCATTAGAATGTCTGGTATGCTGCAGTTGTGACTGTGGGTTAGCATGAGCATATGTATTACTACACTTTTTCTGCCATGCAAGTGGTGAATACTTTCAGGACTCCATAGTAACCATTGCATGTGTTACACCTTTCTGCCTACTGTTTGTACATTTCACATGGAGTCTGTGGGGCATCCCTGTAAGTCATTCACTGTTGCTATGTCTAGGCTCTTAACTATTCAAATATGGTGGTGTCAGACCCATCATGTGTACAGATATTTGCAGGTTGTCCACATTTCTGCCTCATATTTTGGTCAATATCTCATGCACACCTTTTTCTGGCAAATCACTCTGGGCTCAAGTCAGAATATGGTGACAAACATTCAAGTTTAAGACTTCATACCCTTCCAAACATCCCACAAAATGCAGACCCTGTTACTCTCTGAACTGTCTGCGTTTGTTGTAACATTATTTGTAATGTGTCCCGGGTTTTGGGCCTTTGCTCCACATATTTTATTACTTGGTCCAGATGTGTTCCTATAAGAGGTTGTGGGGTATGGGCAGTGATTATCCTGCTGTGAGTATGTGTGTGGCTTGCAAGGTGCTATAGTGACATTATTACCTACTAGCTTCCAACTAGCATGGCTGTTTCTGTTCACACACTAGTATTATGGAAATCCACTAGTTTTGATAGTAATTCTAAATGGCATGCTTTGTGTACTACACATCTATATTCCCTTTACATTCATTCCTACTATTACATGATATATTTATTTTAGCACAATGCTTTTGTATAAGAGTCATGGCAAGTTATGCAGACTACTGTTTCCAAGGTCCTGGGTTCAGAACTGCCAGTGGGATTTTATTTTGCTTCTGAACTGACTACAAGACCTGTCAATCAAAGTGACTTAGGCACTTTTAAGCAGTTGTAACCGGGTTAGCGCTGGTTTGCATGGAGCGCACACACGCGCACACACGCTTACAACCGCTTAAACATGCTTACTCTTGCGCACACCCGCGCTATTTTCTTTGAAAGAAAAGAAAATGGGGAGACAGGAAAGTGGTGAAAAAGGGGTCACAAAGAGGGTAAGACAATAGGGAAACAAGCTTGGGATGTGCAGGAGGGATGTAGGTAAGGCCCATAGCTGCCCATTTCTTCATCAGCAACAGCTGTGCATATGTATGTAATTTGGTGTGACATTTGAAACCTTCCACCCCTGAGAGAGGTGTCAGGACAACAATAATACTTGTTGTACAGCCAATTGTAATTGATAGGTTCCATGTCCAGCAGACATGTGTGCGGAATGGGCAGCTATGTATGGGCGTAATTTTTTGTGGGTACAGAGTGCCCTTTTTTTTCAGGTGAGAGTGGTATGTCAGGTGAAGGAAGTCGGTACAGCTGGGGAGGTAGATTGGGTAGGTAAACAGACAAGACAAACAAGACGCATACAGGGGCGGTGTATGACACGTGTGGGGGGGGGTTACACAATTGACGGGGACGGAGGTTTGGATATCCAGAGCCCATGAGCCCACAGATGGCAACAGTGGAACTGATATCCCCACCCATAGGCAGTTGCCACTGTTCCTTCACTGCCCAGGACGGGCTGTGCTGGGGGCTGTGTAGGCGGGGCAACAGGCATGCCCGTTAGTTGCGCCACCCGTGCCTCGAGCTGGTGTAGGGGCTCGAGAACAGAGTCCCGAATCTCCCTACGCACCACAGTCCGGATGCTACGGAGGGTGAGTGGTGGTTCTCCTCCGGCCACACTTGCAGAGGGGGGGTGAGCCCCATCCCCTGCAGCGCTTCCACCCGCAGGTGGCACAGGGCCACCGGAGGAGGGTCTGGACTCGGCACTAGTGCCAGGTGTACTCGCCAGCTGAGGTGGGAGAGGTGGGTCCGCTGGAACCCGCCTTCCCTGTCGTCCTATGTTTTGCATTATGTCATGACAGTTTGGGTTAGTGACATATAAAACCCTTCACAATTAGTTGTAACAGCATGCATTAGTATTCCCATTAACCAAACACCCAGATATTCACACCATTGAACAGCGTGCATAACACATGCATAATTTGAACAGAAATACACAGTCCAACAACATGCAGGGTTAATTGATGGCAACAGGCCATCAGGTGTGGATGTATGAACAGGGCAGATGCATCAACAGACATGCAATTATATGACCCAACAGGACAAACGTCCAGGGGTATTAATTGTGATTGCACATACCATTTTCACATGGAATGGGTTATATGTGGTTATAGGGTGGGGTAAAGAAAGTAATATTAACACCTTCGAATAAGAATACATATGCTGTACATTTCTAATAGCTACAGTTATATACACACTACTGTTCTAACTACAGTTTCCTATATGATAACTATTTCAACTTGGTGATAGGACTGTTACTGCAACATCAATATACATTTTATGGTTCTTCATACACATTCATATCTAGCTTTGTTCAGCTACATCATCCTGCTACATTTGCTTTATATAGCCGTAGACAAGTGTGGATGTTTGGTATATCAGACAATCATCCTATCTGCATATTGCAGACTGAGAGCAACATATCCAGATTTTGGGATACACATTCCAGATGCAGCAACACTTTGAACAGATTTTGCTGTTTGGTTTTGAATCTCACATGCATTTCATTCTGTCTTGACTGCAGTATACTTTATTCAGGGGTTATTACTGCTGTATTGCTGGATTCATGACACTTTCTCACACTCTCTCACTTGCTTTCATTTTACTATTCAGGATGGTACTTCTAGGCTTTATTGACATGTTTTACCAGTAGTTATTACAATCCTTTCCAGCAGTCTCACTTCTGTCATGTTTCAGTATTTCCACAGGGATATATTTCACACATGTGATTTCATCATCTTCTGCAGCTATACTTTTCAGCCTGCTGCAGGTTGTGTACTATTTTCTTACAGGTAGGGCATTTTATTTCAGAATATATGTCAGACAGTTTCATTTTTCGGTTTAACTTACAGGCTGAAACACACTTTTGTAATCAAGCAATACTTGCATACACTTTCACACTGTTACTTGCATATTTTATTCCTTACTGACTACACTGCACTCTTTTGCTGACTATCATACTTTTATATTTCTTTACAGTTACTGGTAGTGGATTACTGACCTGCCTGGTGGTGCAACCGCACCAGCCTATCGCCATAGGCTCTGCGGTTCGCAGAACGGACACCTGCAGCTGTAATATAAATGAAGTAATATTGGAATACACATCTCCATAATATCAGCTAGTTTAATTTCTTACATACATAATTAAATGTTACTTACTCAGTAGTGGGTGTTGGGTGTTTGCCGGGCCTCCTGGATCCAAAGGTTCAGTTGGTCCTGCTTGCGTCTCTTCAGGTCCGCATGGTGGTGATGGACCTGCTCACCAGTCCTTGGGATCCCTGTGGCACTGGTGAGATCATGAGCCAACCGGTCCCACGCCTCAGCCCTGTATGCTCCCCAGAGGACCTAGCCCTGCATGAGTTGGGCCTCATGATTATGGACTAGGAGCCAGACCATGTACCTGGACTCCTCAACACCCCACCTCTGTGCTTGAAAGCAACTACCCTCTCCTACTCCTGTCATTCTGCCTGCAGGTCAGTTCTACAATCGTTTATGCTGTGTATTCCCACCTATGGGGCTTATATAGTCCGTTTTTCCAACACATATCTGTGATTGGCCACTTTGGAATTGTATCAACGTCAGTAAACCTGCATTGTCATGCTCCAGTTTGTATTCATTCCTATATATTAGCTATTATTGCATTTCTAGGTACTGCTGTCATGGCTTAGTGGTTTGGTACCTTGACTATTGTGTATAGTATCCTGGGTTCGAACCTGGTCACTGCTTTTTATTTTTCATGACTGTCTAGACATGCTGAGGGGTGTGTCTGTGTAAAGGCAGTTTTGATACGGCTTGCTCAACGTTGCCCATCGGTTAGCTCGTTTGCATGGTGCGCAGCTCCGCGCAAACGGGGTATGCTGGTTTAAGCCTCATTTGGCTAGAGGCACACATATTACGCTCAGCTCAGTTAGGGGCACATAGATTTAGTGTGTTAGACCACTGCTCAGCTATGGGCACTCATTTTGCACCAGTTAAACCACTGCTCATCTACGGGCACATGCACTCACTCTGTTAAACTGTAGCTCAGCTATGAGCACATCTGGCATTTTTTCTTCTTTTGTTACCTCACATGTCTTCAATATAAATGGGCTATTTCATTACATTTTACATAAATTGTGGTTTTATGTGTACATATTTGTCAGGGACTTGTTTCCTGCTTATTTTGAAAAAAAAAAAAATTGGTGTTGTGGGGGCTTGAACCATGAATGCCTGCTTTTCAGCCAACATCTCTACGGCTACGCTATTGCTTCCTGGCTTATTTTGCATATTTAGTTCTTATATGCTTTCCCACTGACTGCTAACTGTAGCTGCACTACCGGCACGCCGTGCAAACGGTAAGCACTCACGGTTAAACATCTTTACAATTTAAAAAATATATAACATGTTCATTTATATATATTTTATGTTCATAGTCTGTGGGGGCATGTGTTGTGTTGTGTTTATTCACATTTCCATGGACTCTGTTGTGGGTGTTTACTTTGGGCACTTTTACACTTCTGGGGCGTGTCCGCTTGCAGGGCTCAGCCTACGGACACGCCCCCTACTGTCTTACACGGACCGTGTTAGACTTAGGTGTGATTCAGCATGCTCTCATGAATATGCAAAGCATGCTGGCATCACTCTGTTTAACTGCAGCCTCCGTGTAAGAGTTATAACTATTACACGGAGGCTTCGTGAATCCTTGCCACTGTTTTTTCATCGAGAACTGATAATTGGATTTGGATTTGGACATATACATATCGGGGTATTCTTGAACAGTTTACCAAAAATGGAACTACATTTGTTATCTTGACTGGTGTATTATATTTGTTCTAATTTTGCTTTTTGGCAACATGAGTTATTCTCCAAGCAGTTGTCAAGTCGGAATATAACGTATTTCAAGCAATGGATAAAGTTTTAGATTTTTTTTAATTTATCGTAGTACTCATTTGTACATTTTTTGTATGGTATTTAGGTTTGTTTTCTCTAACTACTACTGATACTATTGTTTTTTGCTATACTAACATTTTCTGACAAGGGTTAATAGCTTTGTAGCTTTTATTTGGCCTATTTTTATGCTACCTATTTTTAGGTATGTTTGGTCATCTATTTTATACTTCACCAACATTTAGAAATAGGGGTTGGGATTAGATCTCTAATTCATTCTTTCTGTTTGCATTACACTACACTGTTAGGACAACATAATTTTTGTTAGACTGTACAGGCATAACTGACTTAGGCCCACATGGCCCATGTGTCTGGCCTAGTAAGATTTAATCTATCGACCTCAGGATATGCTTTTATTCTTTAATACTCTTTAATATTAATAATCAGGTAGGCTCATATCAATTTATTTGATTTAGGTTACAATAGATGCTTTACAGGTGTTCACATCATAGGAAATTGAAGTAACTTAATGGTCACATATATATACTTTTTTGATCATCATATGTCATTCCCTGAATATTGACTAACTGATACAAGTTTTCATGTGTGTCAACTGTCCCTTCTTGCATTTTCAGAGGGCTTTGTTTATTGGTTGCCAACACTATTTTTGTTACTGAATAATTACATTAATACAAATGGAACTTTATTGAGTTCATGCTTTTGGCTTAGGTTCAAGAAGGGTTCCTTTCTTCTCCCGCCCCCCCTCCCCCTTTTTTCTTTGTATATATGGTTCTTGTTTGGCTTATTTAAAGAACATCCCAACTGGCGTATTTGGGTGCTTGATATTATTCCTCAGGTTCATACATTAGCTATACATATACAGACTAAAAACACTTTATTTTGGCCTTAAAAATATACTAGTTTCAAATACAGATATAACAACTGCAGTTACGTATGTACTCGTATATGTGTTGGTGTGTTTAGACACTGACACTAGCATATGTATGGGGGCAGGATTGTGGTGGTGAACATGTGTATAGGTACATGTACATCATCTCACCTATAATTGTTTGGTGGCACTGGGATTGCCCCCCTGACAATTGGAATAATTTTGGTTACACATTTTTGCTTAACTTTAGGCTTACTACCATTTGACAGTTTATTGGCATATTATTGTATATCAGCTTTTATTCTATCTGGAGATCTGAATAGATTTCATATAGATCAGCTTATTGTCATGGATCTTGAACAAATACTTCAGGGCCTTTGTGCCGACAAAAATGATATCGGGGTTTTTGGTATACCCAAAGGAGATGGTCTTCCTCAACCCATGGATCCAGTTGACGGCTGTAATGATGCTTTTCATAAACTCAGCAAAGGCATGAAGAATTTGAGATCTAACATTTGGCATTTGAGGATTTTCAAAGCCTATATGAACAAAGAAATTATGCCTAGGGGCTTAAGAATCAAAATTCAACCTTTGGTGAGCAAGATAGATGACATTCTTAGCAAAGAATGGCATTTGGCACAACAAAAGGCATCTATGAATTTCGTTCAGATTTTAAGTTCGTATTATGAACGGACTATTGAAATTAATATTAAAGAAGCTGGTGATCTGTGTGGACAAGCTAAAACATATGATGGTCACCCACAATTTTCTATATGCCTTAATAAACTGTCAAAGGAATTGATTTTGTTTGACAAACAGACTAAAGAAAAAAAAGATTAAAAAATTAAACAGAGATATTACTGACTATCAGAGGGGCTGACCCTTTGAGGCCACCAAAAATGTTAGGTTCATGGAAACTGGCCAGAGGTCTGGCAGATATACCAACCCCAAAAAAAGACCTAGATCCATACTCAAGGGGTCTCACACTTATAGTAGCACCTCAGGAGATGATTCTTTGACAACTGATATGGAGGGTATTTGTACTGGTGAGTCTCTGACTCCCAAAAAGACTAAAAGCCAAACACATTCTTTAAACTCACTAGGAGGAGGGGTGGGAGAAAGCATAGGAAACACCAAGATAGATACAATCAAAGCACTTATCCAAACATACATGAGACGATAGATGACAATATTTTGAATATTTCCAAAATTGTCTTGACAGAAGATCAAAAGAAAGTGTTAAATAAAGGTTTAAACTTTGTTCCAGGGTTTTTTGTGGATGAATTTCATATTGTCAAAGATGTTAACGATTTTTGTCGCAGAATCAACCTCAAATTGTTTTTTGGACCCAGGTCTGATTCTCAAAGATCCACAGAATTCAAATTCCATAAATCCAGTTTTGTTCCACCTATGAATCGGAATGTGGCTATCTTTCAGCAAGCTGTACTCAAGGACATACATTTTAAACTAGATCACTTTTCACCTCTGAAACATAATTTATCTACCCCAGAACTACAGGCTTTACAACAGCTCAGGGACAACAAAAACATTGTTATTATTCAGGCTGACAAGGGTGGGGCAGTAGTAATCATGGATACAGATTATTATCTGGGGAGGGAAATGGACAATTAGCCAACCCATCCCACTACATGAAAATGCCTATTGACCCCACCCCGAACTTTAAAAAAGAAATTGACAATTTTCTTGAGTTAGCAGTTTCGGAGGGCATTATATCAGACACAGTTAAATCACAATTAATGGTACGGGACCCATAACAACAGATTCTTTATTTACTACCTATGCCCTGTGTCATAGCTTCATATCATAAGACATAGTAGAGAAACACCTTCTAGGTAAGTTCAGAATTCATGCAAATGTATGCACATACACAGAAAAACAGGGAAAAAATAAAACAGTACAGAGTCAAACCTTTTTTATGTTTTATAGGATACAGCAGATACTGCCTAGAGTGCTGACTAATCCTACGTATTCACTATCTTCAATCATCTACAGAGGAAGCATGTAGTGCAGTGCACTCACAGCATAAAGATGGCTGATGAGTGTTTGGGTGCCACAACTTCCAAGGTAGGTATCTATAAACATTTGAGGCGCTCTGCAGTATGCATCCTAGACAAATCCAAAAGGGGTCAGTTTGTGTGCAATGTTGTATGACATATCAATCAAGCATGGTGGTCTTCCAATATCAGGTGAAACACACAGATCCCAAGAATCTTGAACACCTGAACCCAACCAAGGATGGAGCAAATAATAAGATGATGATGAAGTACTGCGAAAGGAAGTGCAACTGCATGTAAGAGGCATAATATAACTATGTGCAAGGTATAAGCAACATCTGGTACATGTTTATGTGAAATGATATGCTGTGTGTGTGTGTGTTAAAAAGGATTAAGATATCCATATGTGCCAAGATAATATCAACTGAGAGCACCAGGACTTGTGCATAGCATAATACCCTGTGCATCAAACACTACCTCTGTTTATAAACCTCATGTGTTTCCACAGCAGGTGTGCATATCATAATACCCTGTGCATCAGACACCACCTCTGTTTATAAACCTCATGTGTTTCCACAGTAGGGACAACAGTCTTTATCTGTCCAGGCATCGGGTCACACAGAAAAGCACAGCTTAGACACAAATGGGCAAAATCAGGCATGTACCAGAAGACATGCATGTGGGTTAAATTAGGTGGTGTGAATGGCCATGCTGGACTCTTGAATTATTGCATGTGTAATACCACTCCATTAGAAACTCTGAGGATTTGCAGAGTAAATGTCTTCACTAATGGGAACAGGTGGATTTGTGATGGTGGGCATAACAAGGCTATGCATGGCACACTGTGGATTTGATGAATGCGATGAGGCACCACTTTCAGGTTGTCTGCCATGGAATGGGATGCTAAAAATTGAATGTGAGGTGGCAGTATTACTGACCACTACCTGCTCAATGGTTCTGCTGCTAGGTAACACTGTTTGCCACTGTATGCCATGGTCACAGTCACCCATATGTATAGGTTCACAGGTTCATAGGTTTCAATTAAACAATAGACCAGTCAAGCTATTTGAAGCCTAGCCACTGCAATTTCACTGATGTACCCAATTATTCATCCCCCCACCATAAAGGGTAGGGAGGGCTAAGCCTGGGATACACTTGCAGTTTCCCATCCATTAATCTAACTTAGATTTCAAATTAATGAAGGAAGTTCTTTGCTTTTCAAAAGCTGGGAATTTATTCCAGGGTTGGAGGATTATGTCATCAAGTGTTATTAATGCTAAGGTACAGATTTAGGTGTCTTAATCTTGAATTTGTGTTACTACTAGAGAAGACATGTAGTACATCAAGCAGGACTGATTCATTTACAGTTTTATAATGCAACACTAAATTATTAGTGAATAATTAAACATCAGGCATGGGTACCACCACACAATATTCCCAAAGCTGTACATACTAAGTGATTCAAAAATTTTAAGAGGCGGTTAATACAATAGGCAAAATATTACAAGGTACAGTTGATACAATAGCCATTAATGCCAAAAAACTGTAATCGAAGTGTGAGCAGCAGACTTGAGTAGTAAAGGACCAAATACGATGCAGATAAATAGAAATAAAGCATTAAGATGTGCCAAAGAGATGTTTAAATACAACAGGGCTGAAGGTTCCTTGTGATCACTAGTTAACAAAAGATACATGAGATACTATTACAGAAAAGGTACACTATAGCAGACAACTACAATAATCAGGCACAGATGAGAAAAGCACAGCAGGGCACAACAACAGTAATAATGCTAAAGTTATCACTTGTGGATAAACAGTATGGCAAACTTCAGTGCAGACAGGTACAGGTAAGCATTAAGGTGCATAACCCAGGGAATAAGGTAATTGTTAGTTTGGAGGGGATTGAAGGAGGAGAATATTTAGGACAATTAGCAAGGTAAGAACTAGCACTCTAGAACTGAAATGTATACTTTGCAAACCTACAGCACTAAGCACAACAATGTCCACATGCTTTGAGATTGTCTTCAAAGTTAAATCTGGTAGCTGGAGTTCAGAGCAAGTTTTATTGGGGTCTATATTATAACATCAAAATCTATAAAGATCGAATGTTATAATATCAAACCCTAAACACAGAAATCCGCAAACATCGAACAGTCAGAATAGGGGAAAAAAAATCGCTATTCTGAGAAACATACACACAACACAAACACACACAAAAAACAGCAATCCATACACATACACTTAAAATCCTACACCTAAACCTAAACTAAACTTTACATACACTACTAGCTATCCACTTACTTTAACCCAACCCTAACCCTAAGGTCCATCACTATCGCACACTCACCCGCGCCCTAACCCTAACTCACCTAACCTGCCCCCTAACCATAACCTACACACAACCGTACACTTACCTGACTCGCGCCCTAACCCTAACTCACCTAACCTGCCCCTAACCCTAACCTACACACAATCGCACACTTACCTGACCCGCACCCTAACACTAACGTCCACACAACTGCACACTTACCTAACCTGCTCCCTAACCCTAACTCACCTAACCTGTCCCCTAACCCTAACCTACACACAATCACACACTTACCTGAACCCAACTTGTAATGCTCCAACATATCGAATGCTGAAAACAGCAAAGCTACAACAACAGCCCACCAAATTCTTTCCCTGGGAATTTGGTGTCCTGCACCTTTGCTGTTTTCAGCATTCGACATTACGGGTTCGATATTATAACATTCGATCTTTGTAAGATTCGATGTTATAATATAGACCTGTTTTATTGCATCATAGCTCAGCACAACAGAGCCTGAAACACAGCAAGTTTAAAGCAGACACAAAAAGCACAGAGGCTAATGAAAGTTAACACTGTTGGCCTGGATTTAATGTGCAAAGAGATAAAGCCCTGACTGCAGCTCAGGTAACCAAGTTCATTTAGCAGCCCTAAGACTTGGAGTCAGACAGGGAGTTAGCAGAGAGAATGGCAATGGCACACTCATCTCTCCTTGGCAAAGGGGTTGTAGGCACTCTGGGATATCAAAGGAAAGTGCAAATTCTCTAGTAGGCACTGGAGAAAAGGCTTGCTATGTTTTGAGGGGTCTGCATCTTGTTAATACCCTTTAGCGGAAGTGTATGACAACCATTCCAGCCATCCCATAGCATGTTCCCCTTCTGCTGCTTAACCTTGCATATGCAGGGAGTTAAGGCTATAAAGCAAAAAAAACACCTCTAACCACCCTATTGGCTTTCTCAGTTATGACCTCTCCTGCTTGACTCTTGCCTTTGATGATGATGAAATGACTGGATCAACTGCCTAGGTGTGGACCAATTATTTGTAGGCAGCAGGGACAAAGAGAGCAAAATAAATAAAGTTAATACTGTTAAGTAACCAATATTAATTTAAGCCCTGAATCAACAGTAGTATCCTCTTCTCTCCCCAGGAGATCAAGTTAGACTAGTTTCAGATGCAAAAACTACCACAGTGTAATACAGGCCTTTTACATCAGCACTAACAGGCTCTAAGGTATAAAATGTGTAAGATATTCATTTTTATATGTTCTGCAACTGTTTTCCAAGTCAAATCCAATAACTAGATCTCAGGGTAAGCTAGTCATGTTGCAGCTCATCACAGAGCATGCTGTTTACTTGCCAAGTATCATGCACAGTGCATGCTGATGTAGTTAGCTGGTCTGGCTGTGAAATGATAGCTCTTGCATGGTCTGAAATCACATGGATGTAGTCAAACATAAACATCTCCATAAGATGTTCATTGTGATATCATTCATTTTTTGGTATGCATAATCTCCAGGATATGTAGTACACCAAGAAAGGCCCCAATTAGTCTGACATACAACCTATGATCTACTGCTGCAAGTGCTCTCTAGTAAGTTGAGATGCAGATGACTATTCAAAGGGGAAGGCGTACCCTAAACTTCTTGGTTGCCATGACCTTTTTTCCACTGTATGCAATAATCTACCTAGCAGTGAGGAGCAGGATGTGACATCACCAGCTTCATTTAGGGAACCAAGAGATGGTGTTGTCCCTTACAAGCAGTTGGAGTGAGGAGATCCAAATGGATTTGCTATAGGAATTTTCACCAGCATTCATCGGGACAGCAGGAGATGAGCAATCCTTACATACAACAGTGTCTTGACAGAAGAGAACCTTTCAGCATGGTTACAACATGAAATAAGTGATGGTGATTGTCTATCTGACCAGGACAAAAATGATATGTTAAAGATTATTCAAAATGAGTCTTGTGACTTTAATGTATACAATTTTTTGTGTAAACAGATTGACACTATACATGCAAACTTATTAGCTAGAGGATTAACTTTAGTTCCTGCAAGGAGAACTGATATTGTGTACATTTATGTGATTCAAATTTGTGCACTCATAACGTTAATTTAGCTTTCTGGTTCTCTAATGACAGAATGTTGAGTAACACTAACATGCTCCATAGAGCTAGTTATTTTAAACATCCATTAAATCACAGTATTCATTTTAAAAAGTTTATCATATGACTGATAGGGAATAAAAAGTGTTTAAAGAACTGCTGGATGATAGCAAAATTAGATTAATGAAACCAGATAAATGGGGGAGGGCTCATTGTGATGAACAGCAAAAATTATAGGAGCCATATGAATGCATTGTTAATGGATGAAACATATGAAAAGATTTCAAAAACTGAAATTAGCATTGCCTTTGTAGAAATTGATTTGTTACTTAAAGACATGTTATTTCAAGGTCAAATTCTGGAAAACGAACATGATTACAGGCTTAGTGACAAACCAGTTATTGCCAGCATCTTTGACATCCCAAAGATACGCATGCATTTGGTAGATTCACCTTTCTGGACAATAATTGATGGTTCAAGATCAAAAACGTTTTATTTAGAAAAGATGATTGATCATTATTTGAAAAAAAAGGATTGAAAAGTATAAAACACATTTTGTGACACTTCTTCAGCATGTTAAATGATATTGAATTTTGTCCACAACCTGCTTTCTATTATCCTACATGACGTTGGGTTACAACGGTTTTAACAATTGTTTAAACAGGATGATAGGAGTTCAAACAAAGTTAATTAATTAATTTAATATGTCTGTGAGCTTAAATGGCATCTTAGATTAGACACCATAAACAACCCAGTGTTAAATGAAGCCTGTTCCATTAATTCCATTTTAAAGTTTAAATATTACGATGCTTTTTAATTTGTGTTTTTAAAAGCATTCATAAATATTCAGTTGCAGTACTGATTGATTGATTAATTGGGGTTTGGACATTTGTGGTTGGCTGTTGTGTGATCTTTTAAGATGGTATTTAAGTGTCTGTTTTTATTCTGTTAAATTAGTTATCATGAAGTTCTGAGTAAATTTTGGAACAAAAGCACTCATCTCAATAAAGAAACTTTGGTGAAATCAAGTTGGCGGTGTTGCACTATAAGTTTTTGGTGTATCAGTTCATCTGCATTATTTGTTTCTGGGTTTGAAGTTTGTTACTTTGCATAGCCAAGATATCACAACATTCCACACATTTTCCTTCAAGATAGGGGGCACTGGCAATGTCTGTGTGATGCGTAATCACATAACATGCATAGTGCATGGTTGGCAATACATTCATTTGTAATAGCATCAGATCTCTGTCATTTTACATTGCCATGTGGGGTGGTTGCTATAAAAGGATATGGCTATTGTCCTGATCTTCCCCATGTCTTCAGTGGGGAGTTTATCTCAACAGGTGAGTGTCCAATGTCAGATGAGCAAGAGACCTTGTTAATGATCTCCCAACTGTGGTGCTATGAGGATCATGGGTTCATGCTGATCAACTGAATACCCTTTCAGTGAAGAACAGCAATCAGCATTCTTGCAAGAGTTTTAGTTCTGCACCAGTTTTCAGTAAAAGTTGCACTACTGCTGCTGATCTATAATTCTTTTTTTTTTGTATATGTGGGTAAAGAAAAACAATGCACTTATTTTGATGTGGTTACCTGACTTCTATTAGTGCAAGGCATAATCTCAGAGTGTGTTTTTAGAAGCTAGAGGCAATGCTTACTTTCAGATCATGACTCCAATCAAACATCAGTGCTCTGAATTTGTCATGATAGTGCAGTATTTGATCAGTTCTCATAGATCACATGTAATTGGCATAACTAATTCTTTTTGTAGCACTTTGCATCCAGTTCTGGATACTGGATGTTGAAGAATTGTGCTTTGCAATTACTTAATCCAACACATTTTTAAAGAGGCAAGTTAAACCTGGAATGCAAAATGCAATTAATTCCTGGCAAAAATCACATTGTGGATTTTGTAGACAGTAATAGTGGTAAGTCTGCTTTTGGCAAAGCTCTTGCATATACTTTTGAGTAAAAACTAAACACAGTTTATTGTCTGCATTTAACAGCCATGGAATCAGTGAAAACCCTTTACTTTGGCTATATTATGCTGAAGAAATAATTCCCTATTAGAATTTTTAGGGATGTTCATTTTCCTGTAAAAAATATATGAACTGCATGGAAGAGTTCAGGGCTCTAAGAAACATAAGCTGGGTCTAGATTTCAAGAAGGACACACTTCCTATAGTTTTCTGCTGTGGATTCCTGACAAAATATTGGTAATCAGATGCATCAGAACACAGGACCTGTAGCCAGTTTTGTTGACATAGAGGGATAGAACCATGAATAAAATGCAGGTGACCTGAGTTTGATATTGGTTCTGACAATGAGAAAAGAGGACTGATGACACTATACCTGGGTCTCTCTCTCTCTCTCTCTCTCTCTCTCTCTCTCTGTCTCTCTCTCTCCCCAGGTGTGTGGATAGGATGAATAGCTGGTGGAGACCTTAATGCAAAATAGAAGCTGGGGGCAAAGAATATGGTAAAGTTGGAGCTAGCATCCTCAAATGGGGGGTGGGCAGGGACACTTCCA
Source organism: Protopterus annectens (assembly GCF_019279795.1). NCBI lineage: Eukaryota > Metazoa > Chordata > Ceratodontiformes > Protopteridae > Protopterus > Protopterus annectens. Next base: position 1,202,863,678 of record NC_056744.1, on the reverse strand, counting down.
GATCACTACTTATATCAGGCACTGGGCTCTGAAAAAAATACCAACACATGGGGGTTACGAGCCTCGAGAAAAAAGCATGATGACAAGTAAGGTGTAAATAAAGAGTAAGGTACGACCAGGAAGTAGGATGTAAGTAAGGAGTAAATTACACCAAGGAAGTAAGGAGTAAGTAAGGAGTAAGGTACGCCCAGGAAGTAAGGTGTAAGTAAGGAGTAAGGTACACCCAGGAAGTAAGGTGTAAGTAAGGAGTAAGGTACGCCAAGGAAGTAAGGTGTAAGTAAGGAGTAATGTACGCCCAGGAAGTAAGGTGTAAGTAAGGAGTAAGGTACGCCCAGGAAGTAAGGTGTAAGTAAGGAGTAAGGTACGCCCAGGACATAAGGTGTACGTAAAGAGTAAGGTATGCCCAGGACGTAAGGTGTAAGTAAGGAGTAAGGTATGCCCAGGAAGTAAGGTGTAAGTAAGGAGTAAGGTACGCTCAGGAAGTAAGGTGTAAGTAAGGAATAAGGTACACCCAGGAAGTAAGGTGTAAGTAAGGAGTAAGGTTCGCCCAGGAAGTAAGGTGTAAGTAAGGAGTAAGGTATGCCCAGGAAGTAAGGTGTAAGTAAGGAGTAAGGTGCGCCCAGGTTTTCTACTCCTTTTTCATGATCAACATAGCCCCTATGATCACAAATGGTTTTCTTATCCAGAGAGATGGGACACAGCCAGTGAAGGGACATACTAGAGTGCCTCCAAGTGCAGTGGTCATAGCTAGGAAGAAGGAGATAAACAGGAAGTCAGAGATCTGTAATCAGTGGTAACCAGAATAAAAAAAAATCTGTAAAGCAGCATACAGATGATATTTTTCTTAGCAAGCAAATGTGAATGTACTTATTGAATAATTTAGCATTTTTTTATGTTAATGTTGATATTTTGTATATAAAAAAGTAATACGTACTCTTCATCTGCCATATAGATAAGAGTACTATAGCTGCAAAAAGATACTGGCCAGGAGCAAGGACTTGCTCACACTTTATGTCAATATTAACTGGGATATGAGAGAACATGATTTAAAAGTACTTCACTTATTTTATATGCAGTTCTTCTCATGAATTTAGGGCTTATACAGATACAGTACTATGTGTAAAAATGCAGTGTTTGATATAATGGAGTTCCGATTAAAGCACATTTAAATAATTACTTCTGAGATGGTATGCAATTGATTTGTCAGGCTCCTAAATAAAAGCTACCACAGAAAATAATGCAGAATTAAATCATAGGAGATGGCTCTTTTGTTTAGTTGGAACGTTAACAGAATTTTGTAAAATTGCTCCAAAATGTACAAAATGCACTTTGAAAGTCACATTGCTCTTCCACTGCTTTGATTTTGCAAAACTTCTTTGAAGACCAGTATGAATGAATAAACAGGTCAGAGTCCATTCTACAAGTCATGGAAATGCTGCACTGTAACATTTATTTCTGACAATGTATAGATAAACTTGCAACAAAGCTGGGAAATATGGCATTACAAATTTCTGTTCCAATTCACCACACTCTACTGAGCAAAAGTTAAGTTCAAATAACTGCATTATGCAACTTTATAATATAGTAAGAAACTGGTTTTAACAAGTGTTGAGTTAAATACTCCTAACATGTTATCTGCTACTTTTGTTTGCCCCATGGAGCTTATGCATGTGTGTGTGTGGTATAGCCATACTTAAACCTGTCATGGTTAATACATCTGAGTGCCTTCTGTGTGGAGTCTGCATGTCCTCCCCGCGGTCACATGGCATTCGAAAGACATGCGTAGAATGGGCGTGCCTTCGCTGAAATTTGGGCGTCGAGCTGGCACCTTGGCACTTATAAAAAATCTACTGCCAATCATTAGCGGACCGGAGTTCCATTGTGGTGACCCCTAACCAGGAAAATCAAAAGAAAAACAACTGAAAGCACACAGCTGGCAGAAAGTGATGCAGACTGTATGAATTTCTTTCCTGGACATTCTGATGTATGTTTTGCTATGTGCTATCATATAACCAAAAATCTCAAACTCTTTTCATACATTTATGTGCCCATTGCAGTAGTTATGGCAGCCTTGTTGAAACTGAGCATGTACCTGCTGTGTCACTACTGACTGTGGTCATCTAAAGGTAAAAGCCATGTTTAGCATTTTACACTTATAGAAGACTTGCTAGGCCCTCAGTTATTTGTAATTCTGCAGATAAAATGATCTTATGTTTTTGACACTGAACTTTAAACTTCATGTATTGTCATTTGCTTCAGGAAATGTATATGTCCGGGTTTAATACGAGGGTTTGTGGGCTAGTAACTTGCAACAAACTGGTTTACAGCTACTTGCTCTAAATGGCAAGTGCCATAACTCCCACTTGCCAGATCCTACTTAATTACCTAACCCTCTCATCACTTGACCATACTGAACTGCATAGCCCCACCAGAGTAAAACCCTAGCTCTAAAGCAAAAAAACTTCCACACATTCCCTAACCTTAACCATACCTCTCCCCTCTCATTCCATAACCCTAAAGTCCCCATTCCCAATGCTAACTAAAGCGTAAACTCCAGTCTCATCTTCTTAAAACTAAGATCCTCGATCACTCCATAAAGTTAAATCTCCCCTCCTGCTTCATAACCCTAAAAAACCTTCCCTCTCCCTAAACCTCCTCTCCTGCTCCCAAAACTTAAACTCCCATATCAATCCCTAACCCTAAACTCCCCTCTTCTCCCTAATCTTAAATCACACTTTCCTAATTGCTGCCTAAAACCCTAACCTACCCTCACACCACCTCCCTCTCCTCTGTATCTGTCACAATTACTCTGCTCAAATTCAGCTAGTGTGTTCAGGTGAGATGCAGCAGCTGCACTTTCACCACATGGCTAGAGCACCTCACCCAAACATGTGGTCGAATGGGTTTGAGAACAAGTGGCAGTCTGTGTGAGGTACAAGATGCCCAAGTCCCTGACTTCAAACAGTGGTCTTCAAGGGCCTGCGACTCTGTGCTTATAGTAGTGCAGACCTGTCAAAAGTCATCCTAAGCTGACACTACACAGTTAACAACCTTTCTGAAGACAAAAAGAAGACCACAAACTGCATTTTTTTTTGAAAAATAAACACTTTGCTTGGCCTTGTTTTATCTGTCTATATTGATAGATATCCTCTTAGTAGATAGCTATTCGTTATAACAAATTACTTTTTTTATAGTACACAGGTGTTTCAACAGTTTGGGAGGATTTTTTCCTGACTTCAAATTATTGAGTATGTGTGTGTGTGCTATGGTCCTGAAAACATTGTTATTTATTCTATGCACTGCTCACTGTGGAGTATATATATTTTTTGACAGATTACATGATCTACAGAGTAGCAATATTAACATATTTGGAGGAATATATTAAAAGCTGTGCTTTTGACAGAGTGTAACTGGTAACAGTTTTTGCTTTTTTCATCTAAAGTTATTATTTTGTGACAATATTTGTATTTATTGACATTAAATTATTTAGACAGCCGAACTAATATTACACAGTTAGTCTTGAATTCTTGCCACTAGTTTTATCTTCAAATGTTATTATGGCATGGCTAGTAATAAAAGGAAAAAAAGTGGAGATCAAGTGGTGTGTCTTACTCAGAATGCTGTATATTGCTTTTTCAATAAGTAGTGCTCATGTCCAAGAATGTGAGGGCTTACAAAAAAAGAATAGTTTTGTGTGTAGTTTAAAATTTTGGCAAATGCTTTGGCCCAGTGGTTTAGCACAAAATAACAAAACTGATAGCTCTCTTGCTTAAATATAAATTGAGATATGGTTACATATACTTCTGAGTTTCTACACCATATAGCTTGCTGACTATCTTTATCCAACCATCCATTTTCTAAACTGTCATCATGACCCTTGAATTGACAGCATATTCACCAGGCAGACATGACTTCCTTTTCTCCAGCAGTGCTTTCCAGCTCAGTCTATTTGATCTATAGGAATTTTCAGGTAACATGAGAGATACAATCACTCCACCATGTTCTGGATTTGCATTTGGGCATTCTCCCAGTGGGCCATACCACCCACTGGGTATTCTTTCAATTTCTGGATAATGTTTTTCTTGTTATGGTGAACAAACACAACAGAATAGGTCTTTGGGTGATATTTATCCAACCTGGAATAAGAACATTGAAAAGAGCTAAAAAAATTCTAGAATGAAAGTATGAGACCTAATAGCATATACCTAACTCTGAAAAACCTGCCAACATTTAGTAATATTATTACAAGAGAAAATATGTCCCCATCCTGCTTTTATTTAGATTTAATCTCCTCAGTATGTCATATTATTATTGTGTCATAAATGTATTACATGTATGCTCCTGTAAATGTATTGTTTTAATTTGTGTTTTATGGATATAAAATTATTTAATATACCCTCTGCATCTTATGTTACTCTAGTTTATTATGCTCAGTATATGTAAATCAAACTCAGGACATCTTCAGAGACATTCAAAGAGTTTTCACCCAATTTGTAGTTGATTGTATGCCCTCTTGCCAAACTATTTGGATGCACTGGTTTTGAAGATCCCAGTTTATCCACTTTCTTTATAGTTAGAGGCAACATATTCTATAGACTCTCTGCTCTGCTATGAAGAGCTTTCCACCCAATAAGGGTCTTGGTGATTGAGACAGTAACATTCTCCTGGTTGTTTCTAGTGCCTAGGAAGTGATTTGAAAATGTAATAGCCATGTTTGCATTTGTTTATTAAAATTAGATCACCTATAACAAGTCTATAGTTAACAGAAATAAAGATGTAACTACTCAAGTCTGGATTTATAGTTCAGTGCTCTAAATTTGAAAGTCTGTTTGGTAAAGAATTTCTGAATTCTTTCCAATCTCTTAATCAGAGTGCAAAAGTAGCCGCAGGCTGTAACACAATACTTTATGGTATGTATAACTCTTGATCACTTTAAACAAGGCTATAATCACAATTTCATCCCTACTCAATGTTGTTGTGTCTTTCGGCTTTTCCCGGTTAGGGGTCGCCACAGCGGAACTCCGGTCCGCTAATGATTGGCAGTAGATTTTTACGTACAGAGTTGCTGGCTCTGACGCACAGCCTTCAACAAAGGTACGCCCATTCATGATGTCTCCACACAGAAGACGCTTTAGCTGAGAATCGAACAGGACAACGTTTTACTGTGTCATCCCTACTCAATAGTGTGCGCAAAATATCTCTGACAAGTGAGCAGCGATTTCTAATTGATGACATGTTGGCTTCAACTTTAAAAGATTTATCAACAACTACTGCAACATTTCTAACACACTAGGTTTCAACTAGGAGGACATTGTTTAGAGCATAGGAGCAACAGGGAGTATTTGTCCCAAAATGAATTCTTTTTGTTTTTGCTGGATTAAATGAAATATTTGCAGACAATGCATAAAGATGAAGGGAGTCCAGGTGCTCCTGCAACCCTATCTGAGCTGAAAGTTTAGTTACAGATGTCCATACATGGATTCACTTCATAACACTGAAAGCTCAAAATACTGAAACTCAAAACACTGAAACCAAAACACTGAAACTTCAAAATCTTGAAAACTCAAAACACTGAAACTCAAAACACTGAAAACACATATCATATATATACTGAGTTTAAACAACATAAATCATAGCACTTTCTACCAAGTGTAAGCAGGGGAGCAAGCCCCCCTGTACCACCCATGTGGGGGGGGTGACCCCCTGATACTTATATATATCAACTCCAAGATTCCACTTCACTACACTGTGCAGTCTTGGTGTTGATATATTTACACTTGGTGGAAAGTGCTATAATTTATGTTGTTTAAACTCAGTGTATGTATGATATGTGTTTTCAGTGTTTTGAGTTTCAGTGTTTTGAGTTTTCAGTGTTTTGAAGTTTCATTGTTTTGGTCTTCTGTATTATGAAGTTTTTTCATTTTCAGTGTGTTTTGAGCTTTCAGTGTTATGATGTGAATTCCCATACATTTATGTCATCAGTGAACTTATTCATCCAGTTAACTCTGAAAACAGGAAAGTCTGTCATAAAAATGGAAACAAAAACAGAGATCCCAGAACTGAATAGAGTGCCACCTTCAACAGTACCAGTTTAACCTTGAAAGTAATTTGAACTATTTTAATCCTTAACAATCCCTCATGTAGCCAGTTCATTATCCACCTTGTTATAAGTCTGTTTACTCATTATCACTGTAGTCCTTTCACTATCTCAGCATGTGGCAGTTAGTTGAAGGCCTTTGTGATGTGTAGGTAGATAATGCCCATTGGTAAACTTGGTCCACTGCTTCCTATAAATTCTGATAAATGTTATTAAATATTTGTTAAACATAAGTGGCCCTTAGTAAAGCCATGTTTGTAGGTATCAACATCTGATTTAAAGTTATTTGACATCAAGTTACATAGGACTGTTTCAAAACTATTTGTCCAGAATACAGGTTTGGCTGATGATAGGTCTATAATTGTACATAATATTAGTGGTCCTTTCTTCCTTCAGAAAAAGAAAATACTTTAGTTTATTTACAGAGTTCAGGAACGAACCCACCATGAAGACAAGCTTGAAACAGGTACTGTAAAATAGACTTGATGGGAGTAGCCATGTTAGATACAAAGCAACCATTTAAGCCATCTGAGCAGCAGATGTTAGTTTTGATTGAATTTCAGGCTTCCCTCAAATCTTCACAAGGTATAGTTAAGCAACTATCAGAGTCAAAAGTAAGTGAACTGCAGTCTACATAATTATTTTTGTCTGATGGCTCTATGAGACTATTCACAAATAACTCAGAAAGAATTTGAAAATCACTTATCTGAAGCTTATCTACAATGATACTGATTCTAAACTAATCATCATCCTTTCTGTAACTCTGCAAATTATTATATAAGGAGTTGTTAAGAGATGCACAGGTTGTTAACCTTAACTTGTAACAGATTTTAGTTTTCCATATTAAACTCCTCAAGCCCACCACAGCTTTCTGATGTTTGCTTTTGTTATCTGGGCTGGGCACTCTCTTAAAAGGAAGTCACAGATGCTTTTTTCTTTTGTTTACTTTATTCAGTTTCCTGGTATACCAAGGACATTTTTTTCTTTCTTGGCATTCTTGACTGATATATCAAAATATAGAAAGTAATTAATTTATTACTAAAGTTGTAAATAATGGGCAGCAGTTAGAAAAGCTTTTTTGAGCCATGCAGTTACAATGAAACTATTTTTAATAGAAGAATAGTCATTCCTATAAAAACTTTATAAAGTCTGTTGCTCAGGGTGGGATGGGTGTGATTTCTATGAATCATCACTCAGCACACAGGAGACACAAAGATGGTCAGTTTAAAACAAGTCAGGCTTTAATGAACTCTTCCATAAAGACAGTGAATTTCTTATCCACAAAACATCCAATAAGTTGTGTTTTTGTAGGTTCTAAGTGAAAAACACAAAATCAACTAAGCTTATAAGAAATGATAACGTGAATAATGGAAGAAACTTACAAAAGGGATAAGGCAAAAAGACTTTGACAGGCATCAGTGAATGAGAAGCACTTAGTTCATTCTAAAAATTTTATTGTAAATGTTATCAATATAGGTAATGGTAAATAGATATAATTGTGATGACTATAGAGGATTATAATCAGGATTATGATTATAATATATATTTATATACCATGTGCTTGAGACATGAATGCCAAGAAATTAACCTCAAGAGTGAAGCTTGAATAGCGAATCTTGGCATCCATGTGGAGAGCATATAATAGTTTGCTGCACTCATGGATCTGATCATAATTCTTTGTATTGCATGGAGATTTATCTGTTCCATGTACTGCTAGTTAGTGAAAAGTAAGATTAAAAAAAATGTAATGTGTTACGAAAGCCAGTAAAGCATTGGAGGTGTGGTTGACACCCTTATGTATTCCGTGCATAAGGGAAGCTGATTACTTCAAAATGTTGCGTGTTCTTTAGAAGACAGCAGGCAGAAATGGAAGTTGAAACAAAGCCATTTCATGTCCTGCTGCTGCCGCTGTTCACTGGTCAGCACTGTCTGCTTTAGTACAGGCTCAATGTTAACAAAGTATAGCAGGTGCTTAACTATTGTTAAGCACCCCCCCAAGTGTTGTTAAAGCTGGGTTTAATGCTAGAGTAGTGTTGAACCAGGATGTAATTTATCCATTTCTTGAGTGTAATCACAGCACTCCATGCATTACAAAGATGTTAATGAGTATGTAAATAGCAACATTACTAGTAGTACTAATAATGCAAATTATGACAGACAGATGCATAATGGTGTGGACACTCCCACAGATGGAAGGTCTTAATTGTCAATGTTATTATTCATTATGAAGAATGAGAGCTCACTGCTGACCTCAAAGGCCATGTCAGACATCATGTACGCACTGCATGCTTAAGTGATTTCTTTCCCAAAGTCGCCAGAATATATCCATAATAGGAGGATGGAAAGAGGGAAGTCATACTAGAAATGTACAGGGAAGTTTTCCAGAAGTGCAAGAGAGGACGAAAAATAAAATAAAAAAAATACAAAGGAAGAATAAGAAGTACCAATGGCAATATAAATAATAATCCTTTAAATGTTTTAATACACTGTCTCGCAGACATATACAATTGTTAAACAGTGATCACACCTTTTTGTCTATTTCTAATTTTGATGTTGGTGAATTGTTATTAAACCTATTCCCATTTATACATACCTTAAATTTCAGAAATTTGTAGGTGACAACTGTGAGATGAGAAACCTTCCTAGTTTATCTGGTTGTAAACCCCAATGCACTTTATACTCAGGCTGCTCTTATATTGGTTTTAATATGATTAGGATCAGCGCTTAAGTGACATAGGAGGGCAGTTGCAAACTCTTCCAGAATTCTGTTCACTACTAAACTGGCAAATAAGGAAATGTATGCTATTAATAGACATATCAAAAGTGCCACATCTTTCTTACCATAAAGAATGCAATGTATATTCTGTCATGCACTCATGGTAGCCTATTTCCAAAAATAAGGAACTTACATTGTGGATCTATTAGGTGAAAGCAATGTTTTCTGAGATCAACTTGGAGCATCTTACAAATTGCCCCATCAGTACATTACTCTAAACATAAGTAGGACACAATGCATTCTCTCATAGCTGAGGTAATTGTTCCCACTGATTCATTTTTGCATATCTTGAAGAGTTTATTACAATCACTATTCTTGCAAACATTGCTATATAAAAAGTTAATTTCATTTTATCTAGTATAACTTCAAGTCTCAATAATTCACAAGTTCTATTAAGGTATGTTATGTATTCATTAAGATGCTCCATACTTCCATTCCACAAAGCAAACCAGCCATCAGTGAAGTGACCATACCAGAAAATACTTCCCTGATGGCTCAGATAAAAACTGTATTGTTGCTCCAATGAAGTTCTTATTTCCTTTTGCAAATGCATAAGCCATCACAAGATGGTTTCCATGGCTACCTGACTCTGCTCTTGATACAAATGTTCTCCAAAAAATAGAATATATTAACAAACAATATTGTATTCAAGTTAACATCAAATTGTTTCTTATTACCTCTGACTAGTGCAATTCTATGCCTTTATCTTGTGGATAACATTACAATAACACAATAACACTATATAAGTGGTAACCACAAAGATGTCCTGATTAACATCTATGTCTCTAATTAGTTTAATAATATGCTCATATCCCTAATCATATGATGTATAGCTTTGAGACAACCCTTCAGATTATGATCAATCTCAGCTGCAGTTGTGTCTGTCATGGAACCTTTTGCCGCCCCAGTAAGGATGAAAGGCACTTTGTAAAGGCATTTATGGACCATAAAACTGTAATTCTAGGATAGGCCATATGCAGCCATTGTTGCGTATCCACTGCTTTATCACAATTAAGCAAATCTTCCAGATATTTCATGATATTACATAATCTTTGTTGTACTAACTCTTTTATAACAAACCGTATCTGCTGTGTTGTTACTCATAACATCACATGTATGTATTCAGATGCGTCCATAACTACCAAACTACTCTCGTGATAGCCAACATTATTCTTTTTTTTCACATAATTTTTATTGAGTTTTCATAAATACAAATGCATCAAAAATTTTAAACAATATAAACAAATCTTAACTATATACAATGCCCATAATAGAAGTCACTTTGTCAATACATTCACATTTTATCTATCATTTTTTAAGTTTTAATCAAGCTAGTTTTTTATGTGTCATTCTTGTAGTTCTTAAAGTCATAGTCATTAATTCTCTATTACAATCTATTTTGGCCAGTGATATACATTTCACAAAAGGTGTAATTTTCTTACTTTTCCAGTTTGAGGTAATGTTTTATTTTTGCTATTGCAAGGAAAGACCAGAGGAGGTGCACCTGTGTACTTGGAACATATACTGGAATCAGAGCATTAAATAATAACAGTGAGTCAGTGAATTCACATTTATCCGACAACAATGCTTTAATAAAGAATTTGAATTCTGACCAAAAGGGAATTACAGTATTACAATTTATAAGCATATGTACCCAGTCAGCATATTCTGCTTCTTCACATCTCCAACATAATGAGGTCTCATTACCTGATATTAATGCTACTTTTTGAGGTGTGAAAAAACTTCTGTGAATAAATTTCCATATGTAAATGTTCCAAAAGGAAGATGATGCAGTTTTACTGATTGATTTAAGTATTACTGATTTCTGTTTTTCTGAAAAGCTAGATTAATTAATTTTTTCTGCATAGCTCCATAGGGACTCATCTGGAGCTGGTAAATCCATTCACAATGTCCTATATAACCTTGACACTGATAGTCCATCATTTATGCATAGTATATTGATTTCACAAAAAAAGTGTTATAATTTTGGGTCTAGGTGTGGATTTCACTATTTGATTTATTTTAAACTCATTAACTATATGTTCTCTAAAAGTGTGTATGTTTAGCCAGTTGAGAGAGGTTGTGTCCTGTATATAATTGTGATCAAGAATCTGATACCAGAAAACTAGCCTATTTCCTTTCATTTCTTCGATTTTTTTATGTTATAAGAGTCCAAGCATTTAATTGTTAAAGCTATGGGAAACATAATAAGTAAAATATTACTCATCTTATAATCTTTGAACTGTTTGAAGTTGTTTGCTATGTAATTAACAAATGGAGAGAAATGTTTTTGTTAGTTGTATTAAAGAAAATATTTTTTATGACAAGGTAAACTTTTTCTACTTCAGAAAACATATCATCGTTTATTGTTTCCTCACAATTGTCTAGTAATATTGTTTTATGTAGAATTTTCCAGGTAGAAGTATATTTGCTGTTTAGCCAATGACTTATAATGTTAAAATTAATTGATTCAGTATATAGTTCTAGATTTGGAAATGAGATTCCACCCTCTTCCCAACTTCTCTAATGCCGTGAATGACTAATCCTTGTTTTTTTTGGAAACCATAAAAACTTTATTAATAGAGAGTTAAGTTGTTTTTTGAAAGGGGGTGCTAGGATGGCTTGAATAACATACAGAATTTTGGGTAGTATGATCATTTTAAGTAATGATAGCCTTTCCTCCATGGTGAACAACATTTTATTCCATTTGTTTAAGTAATCATTAACGGTTTCTATTAACATTATGAAATTTGTTTGCCTAGTGTCTTTCCAGTTTGCTTTAATGGTTATACCAAGATATTTAATCATAGTGTTAGCCCAATTAAAGTCTCCATATCTGTCCAGAGTGGGGTTTATGCTTTTGATTAACAAAATAGTTTCAGTTTTATTTTGGTTAAAACGTATGTCAGATATCATTTCAAAGTTTTGAAGAGATTCTATAAGATGTTCAATTGAGGTACCTATGTTCCCAATTGTTAATAAGATATCAGTAAAAAGTTGGATTTTGTGTAGAATCTGCATGTCCTCCTTGCGGTTGAGTGGCCTCCGAAAGACATGCGTGAATGGGCGTGCCTTCGCTGAAGGTTGGGCATTGGGCTGGCAACTCGGCACCATAAAAATCTACCACCAATCATTAGCAGACCGAAGTTCCGCTGCGGCAACCCCTAACCAGGAAAAGCCAAAAAGACAAACAACTTTGCACTGACATAGAAGCTGCTTATTTTATCATTAGTTCTTATGTAATTAGCTAATGGCTCCACTGATAGAGCAAATAATAAGGGTGATAGAGGGCACCCTAGCTTGGTGCCTTTCATTATTTTAAGTGGTCCTGACAGGAAAGCTCCACTTTTAATGTATGATATAGAAGTAGTGTACAATTTCTTCAGCAATTTTAAAAAAATCTGAGGAAAAGTCATACATTTCTAGAACTTTAAATAAATAAGGCTAACTCAAAGAATCAATCCCTTTGTCCAAGTTCAGGCTAATAATTGTTAATTCTCTCTCTTTTGTTTGCATAGTTCATTATTGTTAATAGTTTGATTAAATTGTCTGGAACCTTCCTGTGTGAAATAAACCCTGTTTGATCATCTTTTATTTTTGGTAAAAATTGATTTAATCTATCTGCTAGAATAGATGTAAAAATCTTGTAGTCCACATTCAGAATGGAAATAGGGTGATAAGATGTTATAAAATGAGGGTCCTTGTCATGTTTCAAAATGGGTGAAATCATAGCTTATTTCCAGGAAGGGAAAATGCCATCATTCTTTTTGAATTCTTCAAAAGCATCTATTAGAATTTCTAAGGTCTCATCCGGAAGTATCTTATATATTCCCCTATTAATCCATCAAGGCAAGGGGCCTTACGATTATTAATGTTTTGTATTTTTCCCTTAAGCTCCCTTAATGATATAGACTTAATAAGTCTAGAGTTTTGTTCATAGTTTCATAGTTTCATAGTATAGTACTAGGCTATCTGCCCTGGGGCATTTGTAAGCCTAGCCATAGTGATGTGGCTTTTGCCACCCCATGAAATGGTACAAAAAATGTACAGAATAAATTTAGAATACTGTGCCTCTGTCTAGTAGTGACACAATGAAGGTCCCCTTATATAATAGAATTAGTTTACTGTGCCCCTGTCTAGCAGTGACACAGATGTGACACCTGGGGTAAACTTACGATCTCCCATCCACTCATCAAGATTTCTCTTGAAGAGAGTCAGTGAGGGGCTCTGCCTAATACAAACTGGGATCTTGTTCCAAAGCATGGGAAGCCTCTGGGTTATGAATCTATCCCTCCAGCATGTCCTATTCATACTTGTGCTGAGGTTTAAGTCTTTAGCTCTCGTGGTCCTGATGGATTTGGATTTGTTGAGGTGGAGCATGTCCATCAGATCCTGATTGGACATGGCCTTGTACGTCAGGCAGAGATCACCTCTGAGCAGGCAGTATGCTACTGAATAGAGATGAAGTTTCTTTAGTCTGGCAGAATAAGACATATGTTGGAGACCCTTGATCCTCTTGGTGAGGTACTTTTGTGGTCTCTCCAGCTGTTGCAAATGTCGGGTGAGGTACATACCAAATGGGGCATTGTACTCAATCATGGGTCTGATGAGGGAGGAATATAGGGGTACAATGACATCCTTGGATCTGGATGTGAATCCCTTCATGATGAGGTGTGCAAGGTAGAATGTTTTTCTAACCACTTTGGCAATGTGGGTGTCAAATGAGAGGTCGCTGTTGACTTGGGTCCCTAGGTCTCTGATTACTTTTTCTGTACTCAGTGGGTTGCTGTCTATGTGATAATTTGTGGGTACTTTGTTTTTCCCAAAGGGGATGACTATACATCTTTTGGCATTTAGTTTAAGGCCGTGACACCGGCACCAGTTGTCCATTTCTGTGAGGCCTTTTTGTAGGATGTGTGTGTCTGCTGGTGTATCGACTATGCTGCCTAGTGTGCAGTCATCTGTGAACTTTGTCAGCCACAGCCCTCCCATGTTTGCTTTAACATCTGAGAAATAAATGCCGAACAAGAGGGGTCCCAGGTCAGATCCCTGTGGGACACCACTTGTGACTGGCTTTGAGTCTGACATTGCTCCAGCGATTTTAACTTTATGGGTTCTGTCCTTTAGCCAGTTTGCAACCCATTTAGTGACATAAGGGTTTACTTTTAAGCTGTTGAGCTTATCTGTGATGCCTGAGTGGGGTATTGTGTCGAAGGCCTTAGCCAAGTCCAGGTATGCTGTATGGACTGCTTTGCCCTCATCAATGGCTCTAGTGACTGTTTCAAAAAAGTCAGCCAGGTTTAAAAGGCAGGATCTGCCTTTTACAAAGTTGAACTGGGTGGGGTCAAGTGTCTGTAGGTCCCCTATGTCTCTGTTTATGAGTTCCATAATGATTCTTTCCATAGCTTTGCAGACCAGGCTGGTTAAGCTTATGCGGTAGTTTCCAGGGTCTGTAGAGGCACCCCTTGTGGAGTGGGACCACTGTTGCTGTACGCCAGTGTTCAGGTACATATCCCGAAGTAAGGCAAAAGTTAAATAGCATTTTTATGTGTGGGTTTAGCTCCTCTTGGAGTTCACGTAACATGCAACCCGGGATACCGTCAGGTCCCATTGATGCTGTGTTTTTTGCTTTGTTTACGGCAGTTCTCACTTGGACATCTGAGATGACAGGGAGATTACATTCAGCTGGGATAAGTATTTCTTCTTTTGGGGGTGAAGGAGGGGAGAAATTTGCACTGAACCTGTCAGCCAGAATGTTGGCAATATCTGTGGGTTCAGTGTATTTTTTGTTGTTTTGAACCAACTCTGAGCATATCCGAGGGTTTCCACCAGGTTTCTAACATAGCTGAAGAAGGCTTTGTGGTTATCTTTAGTGTCCTTAGCGATTTTTCTCTCAAAGTTGGCCTTGGATGTTTTATGAGAGAATGTAGTTTTCTGCTAATGTTGATCAGAGATGTCTTCCTTCATGGGATTTTACTCTGACGTGCAGTAGCTTCCTTCTTTTGTTATACAATTTGTTTATGGCTGAGGTCCACCAGACAGGATGCTTACCTTTGGTGGAGAGGGACTTGGATTTGTTTGGGATTGCATGATCCATGCATTCTTGGAGATGTCCATAGAAAGCATTTGTGAAGGATTCTGCATTGTGGGATGTGGTATCCACTGGCACAGTGGGCTTAAAGGATACCATCTCAGTCTTAAGAAGAGTGAAGTCTGCTTTTGAGAAGTTTTTCACTGTGGTCTTTTGTGCTGGGGTGGAGGTGGGATATGTATATCCAGGGTGATTAGTTTGTGGTCAGATCTCACTAGTGAGGGTATACTTCGTGTGGAGCATTTTGTCCCCATGTTTGTGATGATCAGGTCTAGTATATTATCTCCCTAGTGGGAGAGGTGACTAGTTGTTCCAGTGCATTTGAATTTATGAATTCCAGGAACCTTTGGGCTAGGGTATTAGGGCTAGAATAATGTACCCAATCTATGTTTGGGTAGTTGAAGTCTCCCAGTATGATGGTATTTTGTGATACATTCATATCCTCCAATGTCTTCAGGAAGGCTGAGTGGGGTTCTTGAGATTGGGAGGGTGGTCTGTAACATGCTACCAGTTGTATAGCAGTTTTGCCTATGGTTAGTTGCACCTGTATGGTCTCTGATGCTTCATGTGTTGCTACTAACCTGGAGGTGTGGGTGTCCTTGATGAATATGGACACTCCCCCCTCCCTTTGTGGTTCGGCCCGGGTTTTGGGGCCAAAAAGCATGATACGAGGTATAGCCTGGTAGTGCTGGGGTGCTCTCAGGAGCCTTGAACCAGGTTTCAGTTACTGCACAGACGTCGATGTTCTCCATGCTGAGGAGTGCATCAAGTGCCTGCATCTTGAGATTTAGACTTCTGGCGTTGAGCAGCATTACCCTTAGTTTTTTCCATTTTGTTTTCTATGGAGGTGGGTTTGTCTTTTGAGCCTTGCCTAAAAAGGCACAATGGGGTGACAAGAGCCTTAGCCAATATCCGGAAGCCCAGTGGTGACAGGTGTAAGCCATCCCTTGAAGCAGCGTGGCTTGTCCAACATGTCATCCCAGGCAGACAGACATTGGATCCCCTTAGAATGACACCAGTACTTGAGCCAATTGTTAAAGCTGATCATCTTGTCTTTGTATTGTGGTATCATTCTTGGTGAGGGCAAGATGCTGCTCAGGGTCAGGGTCATACCAGCCTGGGCTACATAATCGGAGAGCTCCTCTATGTCTCTTTTCATGTAGTCCAGGGAGGTACGTCTCAGGTCATTCACACCAGCATGGACAATGATGGAGTCATATTTGTACTTGCTTTGGAGTGACTTGAGTGCGTGTGTTATGTGGTGGATCCTAGCTCCTGATAGACAGCTCACAGTCACCTTCTCCTTGTTCAGCCTGGTCAGCGGGACATCAGTGTGTCTGACTATAGAGTCACCTATTACTAGTGTATCAGGCAAAGTGTTTGGCCTTAAGGGCTGTGATTGGTTGACACACTGATTTATTGAAGTATGTGTTGCATGTGTTTTGTTTTGAGGTGGTGGATTTTTGGATGTCTGCTTTGGGAGCCTCTGTTGTTTTGGTAAGTTTTTATTAGAGCCTCTGAGTATGTCTTTGTGTTTTATGTGTTTAGTTTGCAGTTGTGGTAGGTCTATGTGGGACTGGGATTGTTGTGTGTGTGGTTGCCATCTCCTCCTGTCTGGTCATGCCAGCCCTGAGTTGAGAGAGTTCAGCCTCCAGTTTGGCTATATAGTTGCATCTCTCACATGTATTTGTGTTTGTTGGGAGGAGGAGAGGGTTGTCTGTGTACATGAGACAATTGTAGCATTGTCTCAAGATACCCAGATTGACCAGCTGAATTGGAGACAACGCCAGTAATCTACCACTCGACATGCTAGAACTGTATAAGGGAGTGATGTACCTTTAAGGGAAGTGGATATTCACAGGGGTGGTAAGTAGATGTAGTGCTTTACTTAGTACGAGAGTGCTTACTTAGTAGAGAAGTATTGAGAACAAGTGCTAGGCTTATAATACAGTGAGTAGTCTGGTTTTACTAAGAGTAGAGCTTCCTTAAGGGAAAATTTGAAGAGCAGACTTGGTGGAGCCAGAAAAAGTTTAACCTTGTTAATCTTTTATCAGTATTGTCTTTAAAAAACTTGTCTCTCATACTATTATCAGTATTATATAGGTTGGTGTTATTTAGTGTTTCCTGATGTGTTCTAAAGGTCTCTAGTATTTCTTTTAAATCTGTTACATGTTTAGGTTTCTTCATGGAATAGTCTATAATTTCCTTAATATGATTAGCTTTTGTCAGGCTTTTAGATTTAAGTGCAAGTCTATGCATATTCTTGGGATTAATAGAATAGGTTTGTAGCTTTATTTTTTCTAAGTTTAATCCTACTTTGTGATTTAAAATGTCTGTGTATGTCCTATTCAGTTGCTCTATTTCAGAAAGTTTTGCAGCATCTTTTTTGTCCAAGTTCTTTTTTAATGTGTCAGTTTTTGACTGTGTGTGTATTAGCTCCTTATCCCGTTCTTTCTTTTTGTTTAAGTACCAACTTTTGATTTTACCATATATGTATGATTTAAATGTATCCCAAAGTATAATTCTAGAGGTCTCATTATTATCATTAAAATTTAGAAGGGTTTTTATTTCTTTTAACAGCCATTCTCTGAAATCTTTAATTTGGTAATGTATGCAAGTAATCTTTGCCAGTATATCAGGTCTCTGGGTGTTATGTGGATTTTGAAAAAAATAGCGTTGTGGTCAGACAATGGGCATGTACTGATCTTGACTTCCTGTATCTTAGATAATAAATTATAAGTAACAAATATTTTATCAATAGTTGTTTGGGTGCCATACCTATAATAGTAATGTGTATATTGTAGGGATTCAAATTCTGTTATGGTATAAATATCTCTCAAATTTGAAGAGGTAATACAGTTATTTAATTTTTTTGCTGCAGCTGACATTTTAAAGTTACCATTCTTAGTAGTGTCATTCTTGGAAAGAATGCAGTTGAAATCTCCTGCACATATAACATCTCCTTTAGCTTTAAATGAGATTAGTTCTAAGTACTTGTTTGCTGTTCCTGCTCTGATACCAGGTATCCAGTATGCATCGACTAAGCTGATGTATTTTTTTATTTCCAAAGTTACCATACTTAACATACCATTTTTGTCTGAATATGAATGAATAATTTTAGGTACTGGTAAGGATTTTTTCCACAAAATCATAGTGCCCCTTCTCTTGGTCTGATAGTGAGGTACAACAAGTGTTGAATAACCATTAAAAAAAAAATATTAACATATTTTTCTATTAGGTGGGTTTCCTGTATAAATGCAATATCCACTCTATTTGTCCTAAGGTATTTACATAAACTTTCCCTTTTTATATTGTTATTAAGGCCATTGACATTAACCGAAACACATTTATGTATAGACATATTTGAAAACATATTATTGCATTGTGTATTCTATTATGGACAAAATGTTAACTTTACACATATCTAACAAATAATCAGAACTACATACAATACCAAACAAAGAAATTAAAATTCCTGGTTCAATGAACAAGTCATTGAAGCCACCTTCTACCATCCTACAATCAATAGCCATTGTTAGTCTAATGCTTCAGCCTGTAATTTCTGAAATGTACAATACATTTTAGGATATGGTGACTCTCCTGACCCATGTAAGAATTCTAAACAGTTATTTTAAGGTGCCATTAGACTGTGAATTGACTACCTTAATCAACATCTAAGAACATAAGATATAGTTTCAAACAGTTATGTCACAAACCATTCTATTTCAAGTAATAAGTACCTTGGGGTTGCTAAATAACAAAACATTTGTTAATAAAATAATGAAGTAAACAAAAAGATTTACACTTGTCTTGCCATCTTCACATCAAGTCCTTTATATTTTACAATTGGTAGTAAGACGTTAGAATAAAATGTAAAAAAGGAATAAAATCTCCTAAATTTAATCTTGCCAATATTTAACACGTTTCAGAAGAAAACAATGAGAATGATGTGCTAACAAGGATTTGTTAAATGAACGTTTTACAGAGAACATTGTATGAGTGGTATGAGAAACAAAAAGAAGCTTTCTCTAACATTATGAATGTTGTCCTATCCTGTCATTTATTCATGAACACTATCCCCCAGATTCAGCAAGCCCTGCACAGTGTGCAGAACTAGAGCAGGAGCTCCAGCAGGCAAGATGTCTGCCGTGCGATCCAGGAATAAGCTATAGGGATGTGCAGGAGCGCTCCTGCACTAGTCCTACACAGACTCAGCCCCTGTATGCAAATGAGCCCATTTGCAGGTGAAATCCATGCAGATGAGGTGAATTTGTGATCCAGGAAGCTGGAAGCCAGCTGTGCAGGCCAGTAACCGAGTACATTTCTACAAACTACAAAATGGAGCCATGACAGCTATAAATAAAGGGTGGATATTAAGTAGAAAGCATATCAATGGTCAAATATATGGCCATTGGCATGGAAAACAGTTGCAAAAATAAAAAAAAAATCAGCTTTAATTATTTTTTTAGCCGATCTCGGCTGTTTAAGCATAGGGCAGCGGTGCACAAATGGGAGCAAGTGAAAAATAAAAACAAAATCCTAAAATAAGCATTCTAACCAAAATCACTATTTTGCCATTATACTCAATGGCAGACAGAAGACAACATGGCAGACAGAAGACAACATGGCTAGTGAATAGTGGTTACTAAGGAGGGAGGCTCAGTGTGGGACCTGTAACTATGCATCAGCAGGCAATCCTATGCAAATGAGAGGAATGATACTGAATCACAGATTTCCCCTGCATGCTAGTCAGCACCCAACAGTGTAAGAGCAGGAATAGCTTGGTGCAAGGCTAGGAGTTAGCTGACATCATAAGGGGGTGTCTCAGGCATACTGCAAGCAGATTGGAGCCCTGTGGTTTGGGTTTGCCCTTAACTTAGCAGAGCTAAGCAAGGGGGTGTGTCTGAGGTTGCCTAGCACTATTTACATTGCCTAAGTGGGTGTGCGAGCCACGCACCAGGTTTCAAATGAAAAAAAATAAAGTAAACTAGGAAATAGCAGCTCTGTGCACATTTGAGCACTGTGTTTGCACGGCACACCCCCAGGCTTAAACAGGAAGGCAATGGGAAGGGAAAACAGCATTAGTAAGGTAGTCTAGGAGAACTAGCATAGCTGGCAGGTGAAATGTATCAGAATCAGCCAATTACACAGGCAGCAGACCAGCCCAGGACACTACTATAAACTATGCAAACACCTTTCCCTCTGTTTTTTCCCACATACTCTACACCACCAGTGTATACAAGCGGGGAGCTTTTAACAAAAAAAAACAACAAAATGATAGGGACTGCAGCAGCTATCAGACATCAACATGTGGAAGAGGCTGAGGGTGGTGAGGATTAGAATGCTGTCAACCAACTCACAGTGAGGAGACAGAGAAGAATATACAGACCCAGGGTAACCTACCAGGGGCTACAAGAGCTGGAGATAGTGGAGTGCTATAGGGTGGACAGGGACCTCCTACAGCAAATTGTTGAGCTGTGCCGGACACGCTTGACACACAGAACTAACAGAGGGGAACCCCTCCCAGTCGATACCCAAGGTGTGTGTAGGCCTAGGAATACTAGCCACAGGTACCTCCCAAAGCCCAGCTGGGGATATCATGGGGATCTCACAGGCATCAGCATCTAGGGGATTCCACCAGTTTCCTGGATGCTCTGTTAGCACATGCCGGTGAGTACATATATTTCCTCAAAGGGCCATGAGGTGTTGGCCAGCAATAAGCATCTCTTCCACCAAATAGCAGAATACCCTGAGGTAGTGGGTGCTATAGACTGCATGCACATACACATCAAAGCACCACCCGGTGAGCCTGGTAGGGTCTACATCAACCACAAGGGCTTCTTCTCCATTAACTGCCAGGTCGTGTGCGATGCCCAGGGTTTATAATGACTGTGTGTGCTGGCTGCCCTGGAAGCTATCAAGATTCCTACATCTGGCATCTGACACAGCTGTACCAGACATTTGCCAATGGGGACATCCCTTATGGTTACCTAGTGGGGGATGCTGGTTACGCACTGGCATCGTGGCTGATGACACCCGTCAGAAATGAACACACACCTGAACAAGAACTCCATAATGAGGCACACGCACAGACCAGAATTATAATAGAACATGTGTTTGGGATGCTCAAGTCATGGTTCTGGTGCCTGGACACATCCGGTGGAGCCTTGCAGTACTCACCAGCTACATGTACTCAAATTGTCATCATATGTGTCATGCTACACAATATGATCCTGCGGAAACAGCTGCAGCAGGAACACCATGGGGCAGGGACACACCCCCCACCAATGTCAAGGCCTGCACAGGCACAGAGTGACTCAGAGGAGGAACAACCTGAGCCAGCCACAGTAGGCAGATGGAGACATGCCCAGTATGCCCTGGCCTTGGCAAAGAGGCAACACATAGCACATAACACTGACACAGTAGGGACCCAGGGAATGACACCTCTCTCTGACTCACACATACAGTAAAAGGGATGCCAAACATGACACTATCTGTGCTCAACCATGTATAGGGAGTGTACTATGTGCATCCAGCATAGGCAGACCTCTAGTACCATCCTCAATACTGGCACACCCACAAGGTAAGTCATTCTTCTTACCAATTGCTGAATCGAGTAGTATGTGTTGTTACTTGTATCTATGGTATGCATGTGAGCATGCAATAGAATAGGGTGGCTGAATGGGATGCCAGCAGATAGTAGACACCTATAGTGGCAGCATGAGATCTGTAACAAATATTGGTGTCACCATAGTAGCAGGTACTACACATGGTGACAAAACCCACTGCAGGAAATGTGCTGGGCCACATATGTATCCACATGCCAGTCAAAGTGGTTCACATACCCAACAACAGTCTCAGCCAGCAGGACAGGTGTAGACAAACACAAACAAAGGTTGTGCTAAGGCCTCTGAATGATGCCTATGGGTAAACCCCCAGGCCTACACAGACAGACTACAGCAGGTCAGGCAGTGAGATGTTAGTTCTGAAGGGTAGGAAGTCTGAAACTAATATGTAGGTCAATCAAACCTAAGACTACACTGATATGCCTCTAGTCAGCATGACATGTTAGTATACAGAATGAAATGGAGTACCTGGCATACCAGTACAGTCATAGCAAATGTGTACAAGTGTCAGAAGTGCCTCCCCAATCCTATGTAGAAATGTAGAAAGAGTCAAGTGTGCCCTCCCATCCTGTGTAGACATGTAGAAACAGTCAGGTGTGCCCCCCAATCCTATGTAAAAATGTAGAAACAGTCAGGTGTGCTCCCCAATCCTGTGTAGACATGTAGAAACAGTCAGGTGTGCCGCCCCTAATCCTATGTAGAAATGTAGAAACAGCCAGGTGTGCCCCTCCAATCCTGTGTACAAATGTAGAAATAGTCAGGTGTGCCCCCCCCCAATCCTGTGTAGAAATGTAGAAACAGTCAGGTGTGCCCCCCAATCCTGCGTAGAAATGTAGAAACAGTCAGGTGTGCCCCCACAATCCTATGTAGACATGTAGTAACAGTCAGGTGTGCCCCACCCAATCCTATGTAAAAATGTAGAAACAGTCGGGTGTGCCCCCCCAATCCTGTGTAGAAATGGAGAAACAGTCAAGTGTGCCCCCCAACCCTACTTACACCAGAAGTAACAGTCAGGTGTGCCCCCCAATCCTATTTAGAAATGTAGTAACAGTCTGGAGTGCCCCTCCCAATCCGATGTACACATGTAACAGTCAGGTGTGCCCCTCCTCCAATCTGATGTAGACTTGTAGTAACATGTATGTGTAGGTATAATACCAGTGCAGCACAGATGACCTGACGTGGCCAAGGTAGCAGGATAGATTGTAGCATTTGTACAATATGCAGGTATGCATGTAATAGGTTGGTGTGTGTTTCATATTGTGTGAGAGTGGTCAGCATGTATGCATGTTGAGGATTGACCTGTTGGCCATTGCCCACTACTGCCAATGACAGGGCCAAGTCCTCACAACTGCAGTACCAAAGACAATTCCCCCAGTATAATGTATTTATTTATTTGCAATTTGTTTTCAAGGATAGTCCATTGGGCTACAAGGAGCCCATTTTCAATGGAGTCCTGGGGAGAAAAGCTCCAGAGAAATGCAAATACATGGTACAGAAAGAGCACAAATCCATAATATACATTTCAATTAAATGTTAAATACATATCTTGTATAGTACAAACTCATATTTACAATGCAAATAGATGTTACATAATACAGAAATAAAAGATTTTCATTAGGAAAATTACATCAGATTATTTTTTTTTAGGGAATTACAATGAGGTAATGATGGAGAACTTTAGGAGGTAGTGAAAGGCAACAAAGTTTGGAAAGTTAGGAAATAACACATGCTAGCTGTAAGCCATTGTAAATGTATGGTAGTAATATGTGTCACCATCTGAAAGATGGACATGGCATGACTGTTGAGCTAGATATACAAGCAGTACACAGGGTAAGGTATCCCAGACATACAGTATATAATGTGTAACCATGAAATGGACACACCCTTGGAATTGTACATACAGGTATGCATCACATTATCTGGGCTTGTAGTAGGAAATACCAGTGTCGTCTGGCCGAACACTTGCAGATCACAAAGGTGACAGGACTGATGTATTGGGAAATGGCTGATGTCCCTGCACAAGCCAACATAACTGGAATGCCCCATGCATATCTGTGAGTCAGATGCAAGTAGTATCCATAGCACACATGCACCCAGCTCACCCAAACACCACCCACAGTTACCTCTCTGGTAGTATCCCTGCGATTGGGAATGGTTACAATATGACCCCCACCTGTGTATGGTAATAGTGAAAGAATGCAGCATGCAGTACAAGTGTTCCATGCAGCTGTGTCCCAAGCTGTAAGTAGCACCCTGCCAGCATCCACACCACCTGATCAATACTGATAGAAAGTATTGGCATGAACACCTAGCACACCTACCCTGTCACCCCAGGGGAATAAACTGTATGGCAGTCTGGAACTGTAGGACAAACTGAATGCAACGGCCTGCTACAGCTGGCCAGCATCACCACCAAATGTCCTACAGGCCTCTGCGAAAGGCCTGTGTCTCATCTGTACTGCCAATGTATGTTATGTTATGGACACCCAAATAACAACATAACACACTCCACATAAGCTATATGCAAGGCCATGTGGACAAACCACAGTAACATGTCTACCATGTTACAGTGCATGAATTGTGGACCAACACCAAAACACAGCGGTGATGAGGTGATTACTATAGGGAAAGTATCAGAGAATGTATGCATAATGTATGGAAGAGGATAGAATAATAGAGGGGGGATGGGAGCATGGGCAGCATGGAATGTGCAAGGTCTGACACACAGCTGTGTGCACATAATATCCCTGGCTGCAAACACAAAAATGGGTGGCTACAAACCTGCCTGTACAGCATAATAGGGGCAGTGTCCTGACTTATGACCCCTGCCTCTGGGTAACCTGTGTGAATCTGTACAGCTGTGAGATATTGCCACAGCAAGATAAGACCATACTGTCATGTCAATGGATGTACACATATGGGGTCCTCTGCCAGCACTGTACAAAGGTACTGAACTGGATACACAGACCCAGCAGCAAGTGTCTACAGCTCCCCCTCCAGAATGGGTAGGCATTTAACCACAATACTGGACACAGCTGCATTCATCCTGTGTTCTCCAGGACATCTCTGTGAGCAAAAATGCCCATCTGACAGTACTTGAGGACATAAAACATCACAGTGTATAACAGTACACATGTCTGAATATCTCTGTTAACACCAGTACCATGTAGCAGAAGCAGCACAGATACAATCACCTAGAGTGCACACTATCCCTTGCACAGTTTGACCCCATATTCCCAAATGATCTACAGATATCCTGCAGGAACAGTTTACTACCTGTAGGTGTAGAACACAAAGGTCTGCACTGGAGTACAAACTACCTGGAATGGATCCACACATTCAGTACAGAAGGGCATACTAGGCATGCTCACACACTTAAAGAACTAAAGACAATGTCAGACAACCACATACTGAAAGGTCATACTGGGCATGCTCACACACTTGAACAAATGAAGCCCATGTCTGCCAACAACAGTGGACCATACATACCTGACAGTTGCAGATGTTAGTGCATACATTCCTCAGTATGCACCATTCATGCTTTGCACACACATTGACTAGGAATACAGACATATATCCAAAGACAACACACTATAATATGCCAAAAGTAGACATACATAGATGTGCGTAACAGAGTGACAGTGACAAAGAGCCTTCCATCATGAGGCCTGTCTCACCCAGCACACAGACAAATGGCTACAACCACATGATGTGCAAATGTCACTCACTGTAGAAATTAGCCACTGGTATCCCTCAGCATTACAGACTCTGTGCTGCAAGTGCTAGCTGTACAACATGACTGTACAAGGCAGTAGTCATCTAGCAGTTGTATACACGTACCTGCAAAATATAAACCTGCGTGTGCCTGAGTGTGATGTGTCTACCTCTAGATGAATGGGTTATGGCCCATGCACACACACTGTCCTTCCCATAGCCCTACTATGACAAGCCTGCTGATGTCATTTACTTTGAAATATACCTTTGGGAAAAGCATAGCCAAATAATCTCTTTGGCGTGTCCTGTAACTGCATAATGCAGTAGGGTAATAAACTAGTTAGGTAGGAGTTCTATTCCCAGACATGGCAACTGTTTGAGTGTCTGTGTAGAGCAATGCTTTTTAAGCTAGTCACACTCACTACAATTCAAATGCCCTACTTTGGCAAGGCTGCTGATGTCATTCACTTTGAAATACACCTTTGGGAAAAGAGTAACCCAGTAATCTCCATGGTGTGTCCTATAACTCTGTAATGCTGTAGTGTGATAAACTAGTTAGGTAAGAGTTCTAATCCCAGACATGGCAACTGTGTGTCTGTGTAGAGAGCAGTACCTTTTTAGGCTGGTCACACTCACTACAATTCAAATGCCCTACTTTGGCAAGGCTGCTGATGTAATTCATTGTGAAATACACCTTTGGAAAAGGAGTAGCCCAGTAATCTCTGTAGCATGTCCTATAACTGTGTAATGCTGTAGTGTGATGAGTTTTAATCCCAGACATGCTAACTGTGTTTGTGTGTGTGTCTGTGTAGGGAGCAATGCTTTTTAGGCTAGTCACACTCACTGCAATTCAAATGCCCTACTTTGGCAAGGCTGCTGATGTCATTCACTTTGAAATACACCTTTGGGAAAAGAGTAGCCCAGTAATCTTTGTGGTGCATTCTATAACAGTGTAATGCTGTAGTGTGATATAGTACTTTGGTAGTGGTTCTATTCCCACACATGGCAAGTGTGGATGTGTGTGTTTCTTTGTCTTTGTAGGGAGCAATGCTTTTTCGGCTAGTCACACTCACTACAATTCATATGCCCTACTTTGGCAAGCCTGCTGATGTAATTCACTGTGAAATACACCTTTGGGAAAGGAGTAGCCCAGGAATATCTGTGGTGTGTCCTATAACAGGGTAATGCTGTAGTGTGATATAGTATTTTGGTAGGGGTTCTATTCCCACCCATGGCAAGTGTGGATGTTTGTGTGTGTGTTTCTTTGTCTGTGTAGGGTGCAATGCTTTTGAGGCCATTCACAGTCACTACAACCTCCATTGACCTTCTTTGGCAAGCCTGCTGATGTCATACCCAGTGAAATATAACTTTGGGGAAGGAGTACTTCAGTAATCTCTGTGGCACATCCTATAACTGCATAATGCTGTAGTGTAATAAACTATTTAGATAGGAGTTCTAATCCCAGACATGGCAAGTGTGTCCCTGTGTTTGTCATTCGTATCCTGTGTGGAGGTGGCTGTGAGTGTGTAACAATTGGACTCATTGTGGAGCGGGTTTTGCAAATTTCTTATATAGTGGCCCTGTTATATGTCATAATGTCCACCTTAATAGAATAACAGATGTGAAATAGCCAAGAGGTTGGGGTGGCAATCCATACCCCTACATGTGATATCAAGGCCTGGCGAACAAAGTTAGCAACCCTTGTATTACACAGAGAACACCCTCAACCCATGTTTCATACACAAACACACTTGCCTAGGCAACAACCACTGTGTTGGTTGCACCCTGCATATTGCCCACAGATAGTAACCATGGTGTGATTGCAGTGGACTACAGAGGGCATGGCACCCTGTCCATCAGTACAATAGGCACATACATGCAGTGTGCTTTCACTATGTACCCCACTGGACACCTGCAACCCCTGTGGTGCCATCAGATGTGACCCACAAAGGACATACCATGCATTAAGCACATGCCCTGTATGGACAGATGCCAGTGACACCAGGGAATACCTGTATCATGCTATCAATGTAGGTGCAGGGTCAACCTGCTTTCCATTACCAGTTCCCAGCACATGAGGCCAGATCAGACACATCTGATGATAACAATCTGTGTACACAACATGGGCTAGACACCTCAGGCACAATTCCACATGTCACTATACATGCATATGGGATGTGTGCACATCCCAGACAGCATCCATGTCATGGACTAAAGAACACATACATGGCAAGCATTGCACAGCAATTGCCACACACAATAGTTACCCACGTGACTGGATGAGGAATACAATACCCACCGGTGTGGTTCAACATAGACACTACACCCCTGAGCCACACTGCAGACCATTGTCATGTGGCCTGATGCCAAGGTATACCCTTCACCAAGCCTTGTATAGCCTTCTGGCACCGTCAACCACTACACACCAGTGAAGCAATGCATGCATGCATGTCAGTACTGGTACCCTGTGTCTGTGTGTGTGGTGTATGATGCTTTTGACCACATTCACACTCACTACAACTCCCATTTGCATACTGAACCATGCCGTCATATGTCAGACACCTTCACATACCCTTTTCCCATATAACCTCCTTATAACTCCTGTGGTGCATGTGATACCTGCACATTACAGTATGGTGACAATCCAACTAGTTAGGAAGTGTATTCCTGACCCTGCCAAGTGTGTCAATGTCTGTGAGTCCCTGAGAGTGTGTGGCTGTGTTGACTCTGACACCTGTTCATGTGGACAGGCACGTGTACTACACCTACGGTATCTCTATGACATCACTGTTGCAGATGTCACTCACCATCCCATATATGTTTGGACAGCTCCTCAGCATGTAAGCTGTGTGACACATGCAATAACTGCATAGATATGTGATAGCAATACATAGTCAGGCAGGGGTTTTAAACCCTGTACTGGTAGGTGTGTGACACAAACATGCTTATGTTTTACTCTCCAACCCCCTCCCGGACTTACTTTGTCTCTCTCTGGCTCTCTCACTCCCTCTCTGATGGACATGGAGAACTACACCTGCTTTGCTTAGGCAGCAGCTTGTGTTTTGTAAGTGATGCTCATGATCAGCTGATGGCCTCTGCATGAATTGCAGCCGTCCTCTAGCTGATTGCATGTGGAACAGCTGTGTTAACATCCCCATAGCCAATTGCATGGAAACACACTCCAATATCTAGGAACATCATGTTGGTGTTGGGCCTTTTCATTCACTGTGAGCAGAACCTAGATCTGATGTTTGGCAAACAGCATCACAGATGGATTTGGGATTTATCTCTAACAACATACACTGTGGAAACAGGCCAACACACAGGAGGGGGATGTGCCTGACATGACTACAGAATGTAAAGTGATGCTATTCTGCATTTGGAGTAATGTCGGTTTAACAGGGTGTGTGTGGATATGGCTGGTCTACATGTTTTAATACCTGTCGTGACAGTGCTATGTTTTTGAGGAAACCCCCATCTGTACGGTCATCTGCAGATTGGGCAGTATGTGATGCCATTTGTTTCTTGTGTTACTCACAGAACACCTATCTGAGAACTGCAGAAGCATAGTGTGAGGATTGCAGTCAGTACATTGTGACAGCCATGAGAGTTACTGACTTCATATCCCTCATAAGACATATTTCACAACAAACCCTGTTACAGCAGTAAATGTATGAGGTTATCACAGCAACATGTCAATATTGGCCCTATGTTTGTGCCTCCAGCCACAACTCTGTCAACCTTTGTGCATATGTCATGCAGTAAGAGGTGCATATGTTATGTACACCATTATTTATTGACATCATATCTGATAACAAGCCAGTGAGATATCAGACTGCTACACATGTTATGTATAGTAGGGGTTATATTTGAGGACATAACCTGGGCATTCTGTGGTTGTGTGTACAGTACTGAGGCCTGTGTACTTATGGTGATTGTCGACAAGAGTGTGGATTGTGAATATGTACCTTGGCCTGTGTACAGACTGAGGTAGATGTCATTGTTCTTGGTCCTGTTCTAGCTGATGTTACATGCTGCTCCAATGCATGGTACCCTATCTGCTTACATGTTTGTAGGGCCAAACACACACATGTCCCATACCACAGACAGGCATCGGACCACACTGTGTAGTGGCCCAGTATATGTAGGGTTAGTGTGTGAGTGGCACATATGAGGATGGTGTTGATCAGACAGTCCATATACTGTAATATTAAGCTAGCTTACCATATGTGGCTGTGGCTGTGTTCACATTGGTTGTGGGTATGCACTTTATTTATTTATTTTATTTTATTTATTGCATTTGATTACCGGGAAAGTCCACTGGGCCTGATGAACCCATTTTCAGTGGAGGCTCGGGGAGAAAAGCTCCACAATTATATATACAGAAAATTATGAAACAGTACAGTAAAATTATAATTGGAGAAAAGCTGTACAGTTATTTACAGACAAAAGTTTTCAAAACAAATTTTAAGACAATACAGTAATCATATGTAGTCAAAATTATATACAATACAGGGAATAATAGACATTTATGGACATAGCAACTATTTGATTTTATACAATGAAGTGAGAGTAAGAGATCTCCAGAGGTGACAGGCAGAGAGAAAGGCTGACAATCTGAAATAGTAATAGTTAGGATAGAGAGAGGAGAGCTAGGGAGAGAAGAAGAAGTGTATGGCAAGTGGTATAGGGGGAAGAAGAGATAGTAAGTTGGGAGGGTCAGGTTTTATGGTTATTGGTATAGCTACAGGAACAAATTCATTGTGTAGTGAGATGAGATTTAAGTGATTTTTTAAAGGTAATGGGATTATTGATTGCTCTAAGTCCAGGGGGGAGATTGTTCCATAGCTTGGAGACAGAAAAGGAGTATAACATATGTCCAGCGGAAAGCTTAGGTTTATCAACATTTAGTAGTAGTTTATTTTCAGATCTAAGTTGTCGGTTTGGGTGGTAGATGGTCAGTAAACTAGTGAGGGATGGACAGGCATCAGGGGAATGAGTGAGTTTGTGGGCAATAGTAAGTTGTAGATATGCTAGATGTTGGGGAAGTTCAAGACAGTTGAGTTCTTGTAGTGTAGTACAGTGATGAATGGAGAGTTTAGCATTGGTGGCAAATTTGGCAATTTTGTTGTAGCATGAATTTAGTTTGTTTTTTGGAGAGGATTGTATGTTTGTAAGGATGGGTGCGCCATATAGGATGTTGGAGACAAGTAAGCTGAGGTGAGAGCGTGTTTTGCCAAAGGAGTAAGATAGTGGTTATGTCTATAAAGGGATCCTAGTTTCTGATGGGTTTTTTTGATGTTATTATGGATTTGAAGGTCAAAGATTAGGTTGTCATCAATGATAACACCAAGCAGCTTAGTGTTGGGGACAACGTCTATGATAATTTTGTTTTGGGATTGAACAGTGAGTTCTGACTTATTTATTGGGAAGTTTTTGGTTTGAGTAAAGATAAGGAGTTTTGTTTTGTTGGGGTTTAGAGCTAGATGGTTCTGGGACATCCTTGATTCAGTGGAGGAAAAAGCTTCTTGGGTAAGCTGTTGTAGTAGGTAGGAAGATTTGGAGGAGCAGATGATAATGGAGTCATCTGCATATTGTATTAGAGTAGTTTGAAAGACTAGTATGGTAATCATTGATAAACACATTGAAGAGGAGGGGTCCTAATATGGAGCCTTGGGGTACACCTGTTTTGGTATTTATAAATGGAGAGAAGCAGTTTTGCCAGTTGGTAGATTGTTGCCAGTTGGTAAGATAGTTAGAGAACTACTGGAGAGTAGAGGGAGATAGGTTAAGGTTGGATAGTTTGAGTAGTAAGAGGAGGTGTGAGACTTTGTTAAATGCTTTTGAGAGATCAAGAAAGAGTGCAGATACTATGGATCCAGAGTCACGGGCTCTGTTAACAGTGTCTAGGAATGAGATAAGGGCAGTGTTGGTACTATGTCCTGGTCTAAAACCATGCTGGGTGGGGGAAAGCAGTTGTTGTGTGACTAGGTGATTGAGTAGCTGGGTTTGGATACATTTTCTGAGTATTTTTAAAATGGGGGAGAGTATGGCAATAGGTCTGAAGTTAGAAATGTCAGAGTTGTTGCCACCTTTATGAAGTGGAAGAACATATGCTTTTTCCAGATATCGGGTATGCATGATTCTTGGATAGATCTATTGATGAGGATGCTGATGGGATAAGCTATTGAAGAGGCTGATTGTTGTAGGAATTCAGCAGGAAGGTCGTCAGGGGCAATAGTGCATGGTTTTAGTTTGAGAAGGAGTTTTTTTATGGTTGAGGTGGGTATGGGAGAGAGAGAAAAAGTAGGAATAGAAGTGGAAGGCGGATGAGATACATTGTTGTTTGGTGGATTGGTGTCAATGGGAGGGAAGGTGGTAGTACGTTTATTGTTGGATTCTATGAAGTATGAGTTAAAGAGTGAAGCTAGCTCAGAGGGTGATTTGTCAGGGTTTGGGGATGGATTGTGGTGTGTCCCAGGGTGTAGAAGGGCAATGAATGCTCCCCAAAATTTTGTTGGGTTATGGTAGTATTGATTTTGGATTCTTTGGAAGTAATCTTTTTTATTTTTAGTAAGTAATCGTTTGGCTTGATTGCAAAGTTGTTTGTATAGAGTCAGGTTGGAATCTGTTTTGTTTTTTTTGCCAGGACTTCCATGCTTTGTCTCTAGAGGCCACGATTTTTTTTTGTGGCCAAGGTAAGCCAATTAGCATGGTTAGCTTTTACTCTCTTTTGTCTCTGGGGGGCTAGAGTATTAAGGATACTGAGAAATGTGGAGTTAAAGGACTCTACTGCTTCAATTAGGGGGAGAAATTTAAGGGATTCCAGTTGATTTTGTGCAATACCTCCATTGAGAACTGTGGGGGAGAAATTGGATAGATCTCTGGTATACTTGTATTGATGTAAATTTGGTATATTGGTGGGCTTGCATACCATAAATGCTGGTGACTGGTCACTGATACTATCTGGCAGTATACCTGAGGTGGAGATATTTTTAGGGTCTGATACCATGTTCCAGTCTAGAATTGTACCTTTGCTATTTTGTTTGTTGGTCTTGTGATATCTGAGATTAGTTGAGTGTAGGTGTAAAGGTTTAAGCCTAAGGATGGTTTGTCATTGGAGATATCTGACCAGTTAATATTGACATCACCTAGCATGATTGTTTCATTTTTTATGTTGTTGACAGTCCAGGCAAGGATGTCTTCTAAAATTGGAATGTTATTGCCTGGTGGGATATATATAACTATGATACATAGGTTCTTTTGATTGTTTAGTTTTAGGAAGAAAATGAGTAATTCTGCAATGGAGAAGGTGGGAGAAGTCTTAGAGTAGGGAATCACTGTGAAGGTGTTTGGATATAGTAGGACTATTATGCACCCTCCTTTCTTGTGTGGCCTGTCTTTTCTTAGACAGAAGTAGTTTGGTGGTAGAAATTCTGTGTCTTTTATATATGGCTTTAGCCAGGTTTCAGTGATAGCTGTAAAGTCGGGTTTGTATTGGCTTAGCCATCCTTGTAGTTGGGGTATTTTATTTCTTATACTTTGGATGTTAATATTAGTGAAATAGAGGGACTTTTTGTCATTTAGGGTATGTTGAGAAGTGGGAGAAGGGCCGGGATTAGGGTGTATATATATATATATATATATATATATATATATATATATATATATAGATAAATATATATATATATATATATATATATATATATATAAATGAATAAATAATTAAATGATATGTAGCTCTACTGAGCAGTAGTTTATATATATATATATATAGACAAACAACCCAGGTATATGGTAGAAACAGCATTTTAAAAAATCCTCTTGAAAAAAGAAAATTTAACAGTCACTTGTTTGTGAATAATCCTCGTAAGGAACAAACACTGAAGTATGCGATTAGGTAGATGCTTGAATATGCGATTAGATAGATGCTTGAATATCACCAATTATCACCACAGCAAGTAAAAATCAACAATTTATTAAAATACAGAACGTTAGTGCTTTCACGGACATTAAACTTCCGCTTCCTCAGACGTAGTCATACAGTTCAGGCATACCCTTAATATACGTCACATCTGGTTTGTAATCAATTAGATAATAATTGATAATTTATAATTTATAATTTATAAACATATATAAGCATATATAGATCAAACAATAAAACACAGTAATAAAAATATATTTATATTTAAAACTACTGCTCAGTAGAGCTACATATCATTTAATTATTTATTCATTTAAGTGGTCTAGGTTTGAGTGCGGGCTTAAGGGGAACGCATTCATTTAAGCCTCTACCCCTATGGGCTGCCAGACGGAGTATCCACTTAAATTCAGCTTGTTCCGTCAAGTTAACAATGTCACCCATCCTAACGCTAGCTTCCTGAACGTGCAAAACTTGAAAAATGAACATGGGAATGCCCGTGCTGATTCCACCTCTTTTGGATGGCTGCAAGGTGTCTTAACTGAAGCGTCAAATCCATTACTTCTGATGGACAATTCTGCTAGCTATAAAGGTAATGTAATCACTGTAGAAAATGAACAATTGACAAAACAAGTAAAGAGGGAGATTGAGAACAATATGTTCAGGTTTAAACGCCTCCAATGTCAGAGTTATCATTTGGAGGCGAGTATACAATGTAATGTTATCCCAAGAGGCCTTAGGATTCTGAACATGCCGACTTACGGCAATACATATCCCGATTTACTTATAAAATGGCAACAAATTAACCTAAAAGCTAGCAGAGCATATTTACAAATATTGTTGGACTATTTTCACCCGATAGAAGCTGATTTAAGGAACTGTATCATTGAACAACAGCAAAGACTGGCAGAGTTATGTGGCAATGATTTAGCTGAAATTTTTATGCATGAACTTATAGACAGGGTCATGCGTTATGAAAACAACTTGTTGCTACAGAAAAAGAAAAAATTGATGAGGGACAAGGATGATTTCGCTAAGAATCATGTGTTCATGTGGCTGAAAACTTCTAATAATAATGAATATATTCCTTCCAACAAAAGAAAGCCAAGTGTTAACAGTGAACAAAGTCGTCTAGGTCCGAAAAGGCAAGTTGTTGATTCAATTAATGTGGGTAGGGCAAAGGCTCCTGATAAGCAACAATGTTCTAGGTCTGAAGAGACAGA
Source organism: Protopterus annectens (assembly GCF_019279795.1). Lineage (NCBI taxonomy): Eukaryota > Metazoa > Chordata > Ceratodontiformes > Protopteridae > Protopterus > Protopterus annectens. The sequence continues at coordinate 1,202,829,230 of NC_056744.1, read as the reverse complement.
ATTGTGTGAGCCAGAAGCAATAGAAGAGCCAAAGCAATGTGACAAAATGTTGGAAGGAATAACATCACCTAATTTGGTGACCTCAGTATACTTCACACCAGCGGAGGCATTGTTAAATCAACCCCCTAGTGAAGGTGATGGTTTAACACGTACCAGTACGGTTGTCAGACGTAAGATACAACTTGACAAAATACAACATGATAGAACTGAAGTTCAGGATTTTCCTGCCTTCCCTTTACCCATCAGACCAGGAAGGAAGAGATCGATAGAACAAGATTTTGTGAGGGGAGCCAAACGCAAAGAACTTCCCAAAGAGCATCAGGGATATTCCATGAAGAGAGCATGGACTCAAGGACCTTAGTATGGAATATCTCCCATCATCCACTGACGAACGATGAATATACCATTCTTAACAAAGGTATGAGTTTTGTACCATCTACAAACATGGACATAAGTGAAGCTATACTGGCAGTCAGATTATTTACTCGGAATGTTACATTAAAGCTCATGTTTAATGAATCTTCAAACTCTAATGTTAATAATTTCAAGAGCAAGAGCTTACTGAATCCACATTTGCCACCAAACCTGGAGGTTTTCCTTACAGCAGTCGAGAATGATTTATATGATGGCTTTTATAGTTCCTTCAACAATATGACGAATAATTTGAGCAGTAGTGAAATAACGGCTCTCAATGAACTTAAGAAAAATAATGATATAATCATACGTCCAGCTGACAAAGGCGGGCCTGTCGTTGTTATGGACAGAGTGTTCTATTTACAATCAATGTTGGACATGTTAAACACCGAGGCGTATGAACTTATGCCGCTTGAGAATATAAATAGGATGTTTAACAGTGTTTACAACATGTTATATGAATGTAAGTCACTGGGACTGTTGACCACTGAATTATTTAATTATTTTTATGTAGAGTACCCAATTATACCCAGAATTAACGGACTACCCAAAATACATAAAAATCCACAGTTACCACCTCTTAGGCCGATAGTAGCAGGCTCAGGTTGGCTCACAGAGCCTATTTCCATTTATTTGGACCATGAGCTCAAAACTGTCTTGGCCCATTTTGATTATGTCCTAAAAGATACTGGACAATTTTTAAAAGAGTTATATGATTACACGATACATCTAGAAGATATTGATAACATCCTATTGGTTACAATGGATGTTGTCTCCCTCTTTACTTGTATCCCTAATAGACAGGGTGTGGAGATGATTAAAAATCTATTAGTTGATTTTATGACAACAACCAGAGCCGACTTTATTTGTCTATTACTGGAGTCTGTATTAGATAACATTTTTCTATTTCAAGATAATTGTTATAGGCAAATAAGAGGCGTAGCCATGGGCACCAGTTGCACCAATACCTATGCCAATTTGGTAATGGTGGCATGGGAAAGGGAGATCATGTTTAACCATCCTAACATCGTCTTCTATAGACGTTTTGTTGACGATCTCTTTCTCCTATGGAAGGGGCCTGATGCCCTTTTGACTAGTTTTCTCCAGCATATCAACAACATGGATGGTTTTCTAAGATTCACATTAGAGTTTTCAGCTTTGGAGATAAACTATTTAGATGTAACTATTTATCGAGATCAAAATCATTATTTAACCAAGGTTTTTAGGAAACCATGCTATAGACCTGCGTTTCTATATAGGGACAGCATGCATGATCCCAAAGTTTTCAGCAATATAGTCAAGGGGCAAGCACTGAGGATGTCAAGACTTTGCTCTGAAGACGTTTCCTTTAAGCAAGAGTTAAGTAACTTAAAGGATAGTTTTTTGAGTAGAGGTTATCATGCAAGAGAACTAGATGTTTTGTGTTCAACAGCAAATAAACTTAGATACACTAGGGGTAGACCCTATTATTCTGATAGGGGAGAAGGTGTTAGTAATAAAATGAATTCTGATTTTAAATTGTCAGTCATATTACCATACAGTAAAATATTTCAAGTGTTCAACAGGCTATATCTAATAACTGGAATATGCTTTTAGTTGATGACAGAACTAAAGCAATTGTGGGTAATTGTCCGACATATACCTACAGAAATATGAAGAATCTTAAACAACAATTATGTTTTCCAAATTTAAGTTCCCCTAGCAGGACTGCCTTGGCAAGTCCACATTTTGGGACAAGGAAGTGTGGTTCTTGTTTGCAGTGTCAGGCCATAGATGAGTCTAGGTATTTTAGACATCCTAATACGGGAAAGTTATGGGAAATCCACTGCAGTTTAAACTGTGGCACAAAAAATGTTGTTTATGTAGCATACTGTAAGGTTTGCTTTAATTTCTATGTAGGCAAGACAAATAGAATGCTCAGGGAGCATATACGAGATCATATGTATTGTCTTGCAAGGGAACAGCATTACAGTGCTTTAGCAAAACACACGCTTTCCAAGGGTAAAGAACATATGTTCGTTTTTCAAGTTTTGCACATTCAGGAAACTAGCGTTAGGATGGGTGATATTGTTAACTTGACGGAACAAGCTGAATTAAAGTGGATACTCTGTCTGGCAGCCCATAGGGGTAGAGGTTTAAATGAATGCGTTCCCCTTAAGCCCGCACTCAAAGCTAGACCACTTAAATGAATAAATAATTAAATGATATGTAGCTCTACTGAGCAGTAGTTTTAAATATAAATATATTTTTATTACTGTGTTTTATTGTTTGATCTATATATGCTTATATGTGTTTATAAATTATAAATTATAAATTATCAATTATTATCTAATTGATTACAAACCAGATGTGACGTATATTAAGGGTATGCCTGAACTGTATGACTACGTCTGAGGAAGCGGAAGTTAAATGTCCGTGAAAGCGCTAACGTTCTGTATTTTAATAAATTGTTGATTTTTACTTGCTGTGGTGATAATTGGTGATATTCAGGCATCTATCTAATCGCATACTTCAGTATTTGTTCCTTACGAGGATTATTTACAAACAAGTGACTGTTAAATTTTCTTTTTTCAAGACGATTTTTTAAAACGCTGTTTCCGCCATATACCTGGGTTGTTTGTCTATTTTTGGCTTTTCGTTTTGGGATTCATTTATATAAACATATATATATATATATATATATATATATATATATATATATATATATAAAATGACACTTTCACGCAGGTGTCTTTTACTCTGTGCTGTGACATGCCTGTAGAGCCTGCTATATTTGCAGGTACATATGTATTCCCCCATAAGTAATGTAGGCCAGTGTTGTGGCAGTCTGCCTGCAGCTTGCACAGTGCTTTGTTACATGCATAGCAGCTTAGTGTACTTACCCAGTGTGATGTTATGACCAGATATTTGCCAGATGTACTGCTGCCAGGCCACCATAACTTTTATGTATTTCTGACAAAGCAGAGGGATGCTGTACAGATGTATGTCACTAACTAATGGGCAGTATGTGGCCATGTGACCTCTGCACCAGTGGTTATTATGTGTCAGGAAAGACAGGAGTGTGTGAATGCATAACCTATGAGGGCATATGTATTCCAGTATTTACGTGATATACCCATCTGCATGGCTGTTAACATCCACATTGTCAGGCTTGGTCCACATGTCTTGCATTAAGGGGTTCTGTGTATACCTCTGGACTGACCAGAGTGTGTCAGACTGTCCACATTTATTCATATCTCTGCTGTAGTCCACAGGATCATTACAGTGCTATCAGTGGTACTGTACTATGTTGTCCTTAGGATGTCTGTCAGTAGCCAATGGTGCACATGTTAAAAGCAATGTGACCTCCCACACACAACATGTCTGTTAAGACAACCCATATTACAGTAGCAACAGTCTACATATATACCTGCAATACATATCTGACATCCCCTTGCACTAACAGGTTGGGACTATTGGACATAAGGTAGGACTCCACTTCATGTTCTGGACATATGCTGAACATATATGTATATATAATTATCCATATATCTATATAGATATATACACATATACATAGCGACATACATAGATGGCTATATATATGTACATATATATATATATATATATATATATATATATATATATATATATATATATATATATATATATAAACACTCAAATATATACATATCCACAGCAATATATGTCTACACATATACAGATATAGATACATATGCACATATACGTATGGATATCTACATATACCTTGATAGTAATAGGTATATCAGAATAGATATGTATGCACATATAGTTATAAATATCTACATATATATCTACATAAATAGGCATATTGTACGCATAGGATGTACATACATATATAGCTATGTATACATATATCTATATATACATATATCTATATATATATATATATATATATATATATATATATATATATATATATGTGTATGTATGTATATACAAAGAGATCTACACATGGCCATATATATAATGCACTATACAGATGTGTATACAGACATATGTATGAATATACATGTGTATGTACATGTAGACATATCAACATATGTATATGTATATATATTCATATTCCTGTCATGTGTAAACATCACTGTTGTATATCCCTTCCCAGATGTATCTCACCATATGTATCTGATATGTGTACATTATGATAAAGCAACATATGTGATGCAACAGTCATATTAATAACAAGTACTACACAATTGTGGAAGTAAAGGCTATTGTTCAATACTAATCAATGTGTATTGAGAGATATATTGGAAAAACAACAGCTGTCTTCACAGTGGTCATGGCGTAGTGGTTAAGTGTTGTGATTATAGTGTACAAAGTCCTGGGTTCACAAACAAGGATTGTTCATTTTGTTGCTGGGCAGAACAATGGCTGTCAGATACAGAGTGGTTAAGGCAGTTTTGAGCAGCTTTAAGCACGTTAGAGTGGGTTTGCGGTGCTAAGCTACATGTAAGCATACGTGTGCTTACACAGTGTAGGCTTCACTTACCAGCACACAAATCAGCTTAGCTGTTATATTGGAGCAATGTTGATACCTTCTAAGCATGGCTTAGCCCTGGTAACCAGTTCTCCCCACCCAGTCTGATAACATAGCAGGGTAATAACATCTGTAATAAGTGTATGTAATGCCATGTACAATACATGTGTCAATATGCTATCATTACAGTAGCAAGGGGTGTGAATGTCATGTCTGGGAAACACAAGTATATGAGGCCTGTACAGCACTGTTGTCCATGTGAATGTGTTACATACAGGGGTAGTAGCCCAGGGTACACTACTGGCATATAGTGTATCATGGCGGTACTACTGTTGACAGTGCTTTCCCAGGCAAGAGTAAAGTGCTAAATGTAGTACTGACAACAGGTACATCTGCAGAAATAGCTAGACTCTGAGGCCTCCCTGTTGTATCCTTGGTGTATGAGCTGTCTCACAGTATACATATCTCCTACTGGATAATGATCCGACATGTAGAATGTACCTGTAGACTACTGTCTGTACAACACATGTTAGTGAGGGCTTCCAACATGTAGTTATAGCATACATATTGTTGTCAAATGTCTATCTGTCAATACATTCATCCTACTGCATAGCTACTTGCCAAGCTGATGACTGTCAGTCCCTGTACAGATGTGCAGATGACAGGTATCCAGCTGGATATGTACAGGCAACCTATGCTTGATTGACACTGACATGTCTTCCCAGCTGTGTAACAACTGGCACATATAGGAGACAACACCCTGTATGCACCACATGCCACGGGCACCTCCACTACATTACCACAGTCAATGGAACATGCTTGGGTATGAATCTCCATCACAGACACTAACCATGTGTTGTAATACATGTTGCATACATGTCAACTTGATCACCTCAGTGGCCATGTGCAGGAGGCACCCAGAAAATTGGCTGATGCATGTCACTCTCTCCCTGAGGGTCACCACAGTGGTGTGTGTCTATAGATTGCCTGCTGCCACATGGCAAGTGGCAGGATACCACTGTACACACATCCCCTACACAACCCATCTCTCCATGGACAATAACTAGGTACACAGCTATGACCACCTGCCGTGATGCACCCCAGTACTGACACGTGTATGTGTGCATTACGGCATATAGCAATGTCTGTAACACACCTGTACTTGGGAATTCCATGAGGACCTTCACAGCCACTGCAACACCCATTGCCATAGCCAGTTGTGGCTGCTGCTGTATGGAACATATGTACCCTGTTATGCTCCTCTCCATACCAGCTACATGACCTTTGCAGCACCAGCACAACAGTGTTGTACAAATGGGTTGATAGGCATGGGATACCCATTGAGTTCTGGCAAGTGTGTGTATGTGTGCATGCCCGTATCTGTGTAGGGTACAGCATTCTGAGGCCACATACTCCTATTACAATACCCATTGCCACACAGCAATACAGATAGTGTTATTGTTGCCCATAGATGAGGCATGACAATGCAACACCCTAGTATGCCTTTGGCATGTGCATTAGATGCATATCCTTGTAGTACCACTGTTGGAATATACAATGGGTTGTATCGCAGTCATGGGCAATGTGTGATGGTGGTTATGTCAGAATGTCATCATTTCAGGAAGTACAATATCCACTGGGGGATGTGGATGCTGTGTGCACTGTCATTACACCTATGTGCCCTATCATTACACCAAAGTACACCCGGTATATGTCCCATGTACCACTTTATGGTTACCACTGTCACCATCAACCATACAGGTAACTAATACCACAATCCAGCCCAGTTATGCATGTGCTGTGTGCAGCCTACCTGTAACACATTGGACACATGGTCAAGTTAGTTAGTAGTGATAGACCCAGGTCTCTTAGATGTGTGTCTGCCTGTTATGTGTCTGTTAATGTGTATATGAAGGTATGTCACACTAAGTATTGTCCATATGCACCCATTACATCCCCCATTAGCATACTGTACATGTCTGGGGATGTTCTGCATGTAACATGTAACTTGGAATACACATCACCCTAAAAGCTATGTGGTGTGTGCAGTGAAAGTCACACACTTCTGTAGTACTACATACCTAGGTAGGGGTCTATTCCCACTGTTGCCAAGTTAAGAGTGTGTGTGTATGTGGATGGGCCTACATCAATTTGCAGATTATATACGTCCCAGCTGGTCACCTGTCCATATGGCACAGGCAATAACTGTTAGACAAACCTGTGACATGTGTTCAACTGTACCCCAGATATGTCACAGCCATGGTGTCACCACACTGCCATACCCCATTGTGGAATATGACTGCAGACCATCCTCGTGCTGACACATGTACACCTACAACATAAACGGATAACATTATGAACACCACAATCAACCAGTGTTACTAACAGCAATAATACATCTTTGCTGGACAGCTACACTACCTGACATGTATGCATTAAACCTTACTCCTAACAACATGTTACACTGCAGTACTTTGGTACACTGTAGTACAGTCACCGTGTGCATCAGAACCATATTAGCCTGTCCCTGCATCGATGTTATGGATGACAGGGATGTGGCACAGATATCATCATATGCACATGATGTGTTTTAGGTTTGCCAGAGGCTAAGGGTGGGCCATACATTTGACACCCTGTGTGTGGGTGAGGGGTGTAATGAGGTGAACTGGACATGGTGCTGTGGTGTGTGTAGATATGGGTTTGCCCTAGGTGTGTTCGTATAGTGTGTGGGTATGGATGCACACAGTTCTGCCATGTGGCTGCCCTACACAGGTGTTTATGGACAGCTGCAGACCATACCTGGCAGGGTGTGCAGTTTACTGCCTACAGCCATGGATATGCAGACTGTGTCTGCCAGGCTTCCATGGGGACATCCAAGTAAAGGCCTTGATGTGCTACTCTCCCCTGATGATGACAGATGCCTGCTGGAACCAAGTCCCTTCTGGGACTGGCCAGGACCACATGCTCATGGCCTGCTGTGGTGTGATGTGGACAGTGGCCCCCCACAATGCCAGGGCTGGTATTGCCACTACGGGAGCCCCTTGGTGTCCTAGCATGTCCACGTTGACTGCCAGCTGTTGGCATTGTTGGCCTACTTCCATGGGACCATTGCTGCACTCCCACCACACTTTCAAGCACAGACAAACCACGATCGATGAGGGCCATCATCTCATCAGACCGTCTCTCCATGAGCTTGGTATAAGCATGGATGGCACAAGGCAGATCACAAAGTTGCCACTTGCAGATGTGAGAGCAGCCCTCTGCAGCCTCAGGCCCTGTCTGGTGTAATGTTCCATATGTGCCTGCACCTCCATGACAGCCTGAAACATGCACCTGCTGGTACCAGTTGTGGTGTGTCTGCCAAGGGCATGATGACCAGTGGCCCTACCATGAGCACCCTGGGACAGCTGCCTATGTGGTACCCTGCCTGATATCCGGCTATGCCTGCTGTGACCAGACACAGTAGGCATGGTTACCACACTCTCCTGTGCACTGCCACCAAACACCAGCCGTCCCTCCACTATGGCTACTGGTGATGGGGTATGTATAGGCACTGAAACTGTGTGCGGGGTTGGGGTGGCTAAAAGGGGGATGTCAAATGATGTCACTGTTTCAGCCCCTGACAATCCCACATGTGCCTCAATAGTACTATCACAATCTTCAGTGTATGTATGGCCACCAACATCAGATTGCATGCAGAAGGGACCTTGACCCACCTCGCCATCTGTGGGGGAAAACAAGAAATGCACTTTAAGACCTGTAACAGCATTGCATAACAGTCACACACACACACCCACACACACACACACACACACACACACACACACACACACACACACACACACACACACACACACACATCACCTTAATACCTACCTGTCCATGACTTTTCAGACAGTCCCAGGTTTATTCCCATGCGTTCTCCATCCTGAATCACACTTGGTCACATACACTCATTAATATCACTCATTAACGTATCATTCCTCTAAATGCCTAGACAAGTGATCACAACACAAGACCTGTTACTCCATTACCTCCCTGACCTGAGTGGAGTGGTTTTACATGGCCCCACTGATGTCATTCAGTGTTCACCCTGTGTATATCTGGACATCGTGAGAATGGCCCCTATATGTGAGGGGCCACTGTGTTCACTCCATAATATCACACACTGGAGTGTCATATGTAAGTATTGCTCAGTACATACCAGATATGCTGCTCAATCAACATATCATGTGACAACTGTAATATATGGATACACTCCCTGGTGTCTAGTAATTCCCCAATGCATCTGTAGTACTGCATACGTGGGTTGTCAGTCACCTTTCTGCTGAATGCGATATTAAGCGTATACCTGGTGTCTACCTTCCCTCTCAATGCATGTTCCATGCTACAGACCTTATCATACTATCAGCTGTCCTGTGATTACATACATGATAAGTATACCTGGTGTGTCATGTGTTGGTCCATGTCCATGTACTGCATGATCTCAAAGGGAAGTACTGCTGTATGAACAATCCCACAATCACACATGTGCATACATGGACACCCACACAAACACACACACATGCACACACACATCCTACATGCATCACCCTCCCGGTGATGCATCATTGTTCTGACCTGCTTCGCAATATCCTATCAGCATGCCGCTGCAGTCCGGGAGGATCACCAAGCAACAGGGGGGGCCATGCCATCCATCCCCCCGACACGTGTTGAGGAGCTCCTCGCCAGCCTTGTGGCACCTGCCCATCCGCATAGCCAACAACTGCCGAACACCATTGTGGAGGTGGGTGTTACCCACACACCGGCTGAGGAGCGTGCAGGTATGGCCACAGGGCACATCAGTAGACCACTGTTGCGTATGCATCCACATAGGTACAGGAAGAACATGCATATCTGACATGTCATAGATATAGTTTGTTGCTGCATAGTAGTGATAAACAGATGTACATACATGGTAGTATTGTGGACATGTACTGTTGATGTACTGTAATGCTGCACCCACCCTGCAGCAATGCCACAGTTGTGCCAACTGACTTTGCATCTCTCACCCTCTTATGTAGATCCCGCCGGTATACCACCAAGGGAGCAGCATGTAGCTGGTGAGTATGTTTTTTGTTGATGCTTGCCAATACACTGGGCATGTAATGGCTATGGTATATACCGTGCACACATCTAACACACCTACCCAGAATGCATGCTGTACATGTGCACGTATTGTTGCTGTTAAATGCACTGCATCACAGTGGTGACCATGATGGGGTATTGGAAGGGTATGTCAGATACCTGTGAGATAACTAACATCCTGTCATTGCGGAATGTGTCCACAGGGGAGTAACATAATGGTGGGAGATATGGCCTATAGTAGGGACATATGTGAAACATCACCTGTATACAGTGCAACAACAGTGTATATACCAGTAGTACAATGGCAACTGTTACAGAGTTACACTATGGCATAACATATTACTGTGGTCCACATTATCAGCTGGGACTAGCCTGTAACATGTGGTGTGCAGTGTATGGGACACTGCAAACTCACAGACATGTGTAGGCCTTACTTGTCAAGCATCTGGAAAAAGGCTGAAGGTGGGGATGGGGTGTCAGCATGACACACCAGTGCACTGCAGCAGGAATCCTAAGGATGCTAAGAATGGCTGTATCTGCACACAGTCAGGTTCAGGAACTGTGGCAGAAGTAACCCTACCCCCACAGCAATAGTGGCGACAGTGTGAGAACACCAAAAGATGTACACATGAGTAGACCTTGCAATCATGCAGATTTGAGGGACATGTGTAGGGCAGACTGAACATAGACTGGCAAATGCAGATGGCCCATGCTAGTATACCCCTGCCAGGAGTAGTGACTGCTGTTGTACACATAACAATAGGTGCAGCAAACCTTCAAGATAAGGGTGTGCAAACATATGCACACACAGAATGTATGCATCGTGGTCAGCATCCGCACACCTAACACATTCTGTAGACACTGCATGTGAATGTACAGGGCATATATCAAATATCGGGCTCATGTACTGTTAATATATGCAGTGATGTGGTCCCATCGCAGATCAAGGAAGGATGCGTCATATCAGTAAGGGTGTGTACACTCCCCATAGCCACAGTATGCTCTGATGGTTGTCAGTCTAATAGTATTGCATTGGTCATACATGGTCCGCTGATGTTGAAATCTGTAAACCAGGCATCAGGCATTCACAAATGACATCTGTCGACATAAAATCACAGGTATGTGTTGCTGAAAAACATAAAGGTTGTTAGCATTACAGCTGATATAACTGACACAGTACAACACATTCAGCAATGGGTTGTACACCTGTGAGGTTTGGTGCACAGTACATGGCAGGGTGCAGAACAGGTGCACATCAATACTGTGTACATGGGTGCAGTGGTATCCAGGGGAAGGGGCATCACTTACTAACACAGCACATGTATTACACACATGTATACTGTTGCTAGCATGGATTGACTATAGCTGCACTGCATGTTGACAGATGGGTAATAGGAGGACTGTGTGTACTATCATTGTGCAACCTCACCTGTATGTGTGTCTGTGCGTGTGTGTGTATGTGTGTGTGTGTGTGTGTGAACACATGTGTGTGTGTGTTTGTGTGTGTGTGTGTGTGTGCGTGTGTGTGTGTGTGTGTGTGTGTGTGTGTGTGTGTGTGTGTGTGTGTGTGTGTGTGTGTGTGTGTCTCGGGGGGGTGGTTATTTTGTCTGTAGGGTCACTCTGGTGAATTGGAGGGAGTGTGATGCATGTAGGATGTGTGTGTGCATGTGTGTGTGTTTGTGTGGGTGTCCATGTATGCACATGTGTGATTGTGGGGTTGTTCATACAGCAGTACTTCCCTTTGAGATCATACAGTACATGGACATGGACCAACACATGACACACCAGGTATACTTGTCATGTATGTAATCACAGGACAGCTGATAGTATGATAAGGTCTGTGCATGGAACATGCATTGGGAGGGAAGGTAGACACCAGGTATATGCTTAATATCGCATTCAGCAGAAAGGTGACTGACAACCCACGTATGCAGCACTACAGATGCATTGGTGAATTACTAGACAACACCAGGGAGTGTATCCATATATTATAGTTGTCACATGATAGGTTGATTGAGCAGCATATCTGGCATGTATTGAGCAATACTTACATATGACACTCCAGTGCATGATATTATGGAGTGAACATAGTAGCCCCTCACATATAGTGGCCATGCTCACGATGTCCGGACATACACAGGGTGAACATTGAATGACAGCAGTGAGACCATGTAAAACCACTCCACTCAGGTCAGGGAGGTAATGGAGTAACAGGTCTAATGTTATGATCACTTGTCTAGGCATTTAGAGGAATGATAAGTTAATGAGTGATATTAATGAGTGCATGTGACCAAGTGTGATGCAGGATGGAGAACGCATGGGAATAAACCTGGGACTGTCTGTATGTGTGTGTGTGTGTGTGTATATATAAAAATATATATATATATATATATATATATATATATATATATATATATATATATATATACACACACATACATCTACATGTTTAAATACATTTCCTGTACTGTTGAATGACTGGGCCAGATGATATGCTTGTGAAAACATCAGGTTTATGTATATTTATTTATTTTATTTATTTTACATTTGTTAACTGGGAAATTACGACTGGACCAGGTCCATTTTCAGCGAAGGCCCGGGGAGAAAAGCTCCAGCTTTAAGTTATACAAATACAGTGCATCCAGCATAATACACAAAACAGGTTACTTCATGTATGCCCAGCATTGTAATATAACAAAAAATTAATAAAACACTCCAGGTAAAAGAAGATATAGAACATAGGTTAAAAGACAATGTCAGTTATACATTGGTAAGAGAAGAAAATATATCAAGTAGGATTCTACATTTAAAAGTACCCTTTCATATAACCAAACCTACAGGAAATCAGAGCTCCAGCATGTGATCAGAGAGGAGTTTGGGGAATTAATAGTAGTATGGGTAGGGTTATGTGATACAAGGGCATAACCAGGTACTAAGAAGGTGCGATTTGAGGGAGTTTTTGAATATGGATGTGGAGGGGGCAGTGGACACGGATAGGAGAAGAGAGTTCCCATTATTGGCAACAGTGTGGGAGAAGAGCGCTTTCTCTGCATTATTGTTATCCTTGGTGATGGAGAGGAGAGATTGGATCTTAGGTACCGGTTTGCAGTACAGACAGTAAGTAGGTTGGATAATGAGGGTTTTTTTCAGGATATTTGAGAATATTGTAGGCTGTGCCCAGCTGGTGATAGTTAAGTAGCTGTGGTAGCTCAAGCCATTTTAGTTCTTTTAGTGCAGCACAGTGATGGGTTCTATAGGTTGAGTTAGTAGCAAACTTGGCTATTTTATTGTAGCATGATTCTAGTTTGTTTAGGTCACGTTGTCTGATTTGGGTAAAGATTGGTGCTGTGTATAATAGAGTTGAGAGGAGGTGGCTTTGTGCAAGAGTGACTCTTGCTTTTTGTGAGAGAAAGGACTTATGCCTGTACAGGGAGCCTAGTTTTTTGTGTACTAGTTTTATGGTATGTGAGATGTGAACATCAAAGTGGAGATTATTGTCTATTTCAATGCTCAGAACTTTGGTGTGGTTAGAATGAGATTGGTGGTGCCATTCTTAGATGTTATGGTAAAGGAGAGGTTTTTTTTTATCTATTAGGGGTATAGATGCGATGTTTGCTTTGAGAGTGTTGATGGAGAAGTACAGAGAAGGTCAAAAAGAGTTGGATTGCATCTTTGTGGATTTAGAGAAAGCATATGACAGGGTGCCTAGAGAGAAGTTGTGGTATTGTATGAGGAAGTTGGGAGTGTCAGAAAGTATGTAAGAGTGGTACAGGATATGTACGAGGGTGGTGTGACAGCGGTGAGATCTGTGGTGGGAGTGATGGATGCATTTAAGATGGAGGTGGGATTACATCAAGGATCAGCTCTGAGCCCTTTCTTATTTGCAATGGTGATGGACAGGTTGACAGACGAGATCAGACAGGAGTCTCCATGGACTATTATGTTTGCAGATGACATTATGATCTGTTGTGAGAGTAGACAACAGGTGGAGGAGACCCTGGAGAGGTGGAGATATGCTCTAGAGAGAAGAGGAATGAAGGTCATCAGGACTAAGACAGAATATATGTGTGTGAATGAGAGGGAGGATAGAGGAATGGTGAGGATGCAAGGAGCAGAGGTGGCGAAGGTGGATGAGTTTAAATACTTGGGATCAGCAGTTCAGAGTAATGGTGAGTGTGGAAGAGAGGTGAAAAAGAAAGTACAGGCAGGATGGAGTGGGTGGAGTAGATTGTCAGGAGTGATTTGTGACAGACGAGTACCCGTAAGAGTGAAACAGAAGGTCTACAAGAGGGTAATGAGACCAGCTATGTTATATGGGTTGGAGACAGTGGCATTGACAAAAAGGCAAGAGTCAGAGCTTGATGTGGCAGAGTTGAAGATGTTAAGATTTGCACTGGGTGTGACAAGGTTGGGCAGGATTAGGAATAAGTATATTAGAGGGTCAGCCACGGTTGGAAGGTTTGGAGACAAAGCCAGAGAGGCAAGATTACGTTGGTTTGGCATGTGCGGAGGGATGCAGAGTATATTGGGAAAAAGATGCTAAGGATGAAGTTGCCAGGTAACAGGAAAAGAGGAAGGCCTAAGATAAGGTTTATGGATGTGATGAGAGAGGACATGCAGGTGGCCACTGTGACAGAGCAAGATGCAGAGGACAGGAAGAAATGGAAACAGTTGATCTGCTGTGGCGACCCCTAATGGGCACAGCCGAAAGAAGAAGAAGGGGTAAATACTAGCAGTTTTGTCTTTTTGGGATTTAGAATTAGTTGGATACCTGATATTCATTTTTGTACTGAGTTAAAGGTATCTTGCGTGAGTGCATGGAGGGTGGTGTGAGATAAGGCGGAGCAGATCAGGGTTGAATCATCCGCATATTGTATGAGTGTGGCATGTTGTGTAGAGCTATTGAGGTTATTTGTGAAAATAGAGAACAATAGTGGGACCAGTATAGAGCCCTGTGAGACTCCTATGGTGGTTGGAAGTTGTGTAGACAGAGTTTCTTTCCACTGGATTGATTGTTGCCTGTCAGATAGGTAGCTTCTGAACCAGGCTATAGTAGAGGAGGTGAAGGATAATGATGTTAGTGAGTCTAGTAGAATGGAGTGTGAGAACATATCAAATGCTTTTGAGAGGTCTAGGAAAATGGCTGATACATATTTGTTATCAATCCTGTGAAGATTTATATGATTAGTGAAGGACAGAAGGGCTGTGGTAGTGCTGTGATGTGGATGGAAACTGTGTTGTGTGGTAGATAGTAGATTGTGTGTGTTAAGAAATGTCATCACTTGCAAGTGGATGCATTTCTCAATAATTCTGGATAAGGGGCAAAGGATGACAATAGGTTGGTAGGTGGAGAATTTGTAAGAATTACCTCATTTATGGAAGTGAATGATGTGAGATACTTTCCATAGTTTGGGTATGTATTATTCTAGTATGGAGTGATTGATTACGATGGAGACAGGATATGATAGGGAGTCACTAGCCATTTTTAGGTATGCAGCAGATATTTTACCAGCTGCCAGTGTGGTTGGCTTTAGTTTTAGGAGGAGTTTTTTTGATAGTTGAGGTGGGCACTGGTGATAGGCTGAAAGACGGGGTGATGTGGGATAGGTTAGGTTGTGATTAAGGTAGACTGTTTTTGGTTATTTGACTGGACAGAGCTAAGATGGATTTAGTAAAATGGTTATTAAATTGAGAAGCTATGTCTAGGGTATTGTTAGTAGAGCTGGGTGCTGGAGTAGTGGTTTTGCCTGGCTTTACTAGGGAGTTAATGGCATGCCAGAATTTCTGTGGATTATTTGAATATTTCCTTTGGGCGCTAAGAAAATAGTTTTGTTTATTTATTTTGGATTCAGCCTTGGCCTTGTTTCTAAGCTGTTGATAGTATTGCCTGGAGCTAGGGGTTTTGTCAGTTTTCCAGATTTTCCAGGCTTTATCTCTAGCTTTTAGTAAGGGTCTAGTGTCCCTATTTAGCCAGGGTGTGTAGTTGACTTTAACTCTGATCTTTCTGCTGGGAGCTAGACTGTTAAGGATGTTAGAGAAGGGAGTATTGAAGTAATCTACTTCCTGGTCTAAGCCAAGTGTCCTTAGTGGTTCCCAGTTGCAGTGGCCTAGGACAGTATTTAGGTATTGTGGGTTAAGGTTACGGTAATATTGTACGAATTTGTAGACTACTGGTTTGGGGTGATTGGAGTGTTTTGTGGAGTAGGAAGGTGGGGAGATGATCACTTAGGTCTTCTGGGAGACAGCCTGCTGTATAGTTTTGTTTGGGATAGTTGGTTAGTACCCAGTCCAGTATGGATTCTTTCTTTGTTTTCTCATCTATTCTAGTTGTTTCTTCAATTAGTTGAGAGAACACATATAGATTGATATGTGTAGAGGGGCTGCTGGAGTTACAGGCTGCACAGTCAGTGTTAAGGTCTCTTAGTAGGACTGTTTCCTGAGGTAGATTGTCCTTTGTCCAGTGTAGGATGTCTTCTATAATGAGTGAGTTGTTGCCTGGAGGTATGTAGCAGCATATTATATTGATCTTCTTGGTGTTTCTTATGGATAGGACAGAAAATAGGACTTCAGCATTTTGAAAAGTGGGTATTGTGGTGTGCAGGAGCTGGAAGTTAAGGGTGCTTTTAAAGAGAATGGCTAATCCTCCTCCTTTCCTGCTTGTTTTATCAGATCTAAGTGTATTATACCCTGAGTTTTATATACTATTATTATTTATTAGTATTATAACCTAAGTGTATTATATCTGATATGGCTTAGTGGTAAATCACTTTTGCTATGGTGTGCAGGGTCTTGGGTACAAGTCTGTTTATTTTGTTGCTGGGCAGAACAAGGGCCATTGGATACAGAGTGATTAAGGCACTTTTAAGCAGCTGTAAGCGGGTTTGTGCAGGTTTGCGCAAAGGTAAGCACTGTTAACTTCTAATTACAGTTTCTTATACTGATTTAGCTTCTCAATTGCTTAACCTGTGTAGGCATTGGTTACCCCCACACAAGCAAACTTAAACCCGCTTACTGTTGCTTAAAATACTTACTCCCGCTTACCCCCACATTAATTTCTTTAAAAGAAAAGAAAAAAGGTTGATAGGAAAGTGGTGAAAAAGGGGCACACAGATGGGCAGACAGTAGGGAAAATAGCTAGGGATGTGCAGGAAGGGTGTAGTGAAGGTCCATAGCTGCCTATTTATTCTGTAGCAACAGCTGTGCAAATACACTGAATTTGGAGGTAGATTTGGACACTCAAACCCCTAGGAGAGGGGTGAGGAAAGCAATAATATGTTGTGATACCAATTAGACCAGATTACATGTGTCCAGTGGACATGTGTGTGAAATGGACAGCTATGTATGTGGCAAGATTTTTTTGGGAAACAGATTGACCTTTTTTTGAGACTGAGATGCTGGGGAGGGATAGTAAGTATATTTGGGGAGGTAGGTTGGGTAGGTTAACAGACAAGTCAAACAAGATGCATACAGGGGTGGTATATGACACGTGGGGGTACACACCTTGATGGGGAGGGCTGTTGGGAAATCAGAAGCCCGTGAGCCCCCTAGTGGAAACAGTGGGACTAAGGTCCCCACCCATGGGCAGTCACCACTGCATCTTCACAGCCCCGAAGGTGGCTGTGCTGGAGGCTGAGTCAGAGAGCCAGGCTGACCCTCTAAAAGTGACATGTGGCCCTCGAGCTGGTGTAGCAGATCTCTAACCTCCCTGCGGCGCTCGCTATGCACCATGACCAAGACCAGGCGATGGGTGACAGGTAGTGCCTGCCCCTGGGGGGGAGGGTGAGCCCCATTCCTTGAGGTGGTTACACCCAAAGGTGGTGCAGGACCAATGGACCAGGAGGTCCCGAGTTGGGTCACAGACATGGTGGTGCCTGGTTGCTATGGCCAAATGAGGTGGGACAGATGGGTTAGCTGGGACCCACATTCCCATACATGATATGGTGTTTATGTTTTATCAACATATGTGGGTCAGTAATAGTCAACATATTCCAGGATTAGGTATACCAGCATGCATAGATATTCCCATTAACCCGGACACCAGATATGGAACAGTTGCATAGCAAACAGAACACATGCATATATGGGACCACAGTGGTAATTACAACAGCATGAAGGTACATTGATGGCCCCATGCCACCAGAGTTGGAGTATTTCAACATAGCTCATGCATAGAAACAAAATTAAATAATTATCAAACAATAGGACATATGTCCCAACATTACAGTGAAGTCATCACATACCAATTGAGTTGGGTATTTAGTTTATGGTTGCAGATATGGTGGTGGGGGGGGAGATGTCAATTAACAACTAGTATATTCCTGTAGTTTGCATTACTTTCCTAGTCAGTGCTGATATCTGTGCCTTACAAGTATTATTACATTACCCTATTGCCTTAGTTTGGACAGTGATATGGCTGTCGACAACTATATACATTAACTGGTTTTACCTGCTGTATACACCTCTTACTTGATATACCTGTGGAGGAATTGCTTGTTAACACTAATTAACTGTTACTACACATACTCCCAGATTCCAGGTTGATGTTATACACATACCTGTCCATTACTTTTTTCACAGACTCTAGCCATGTCTTGACCACATGCAAGTGAACTGGGGCATATGTACACTATTGCCCTCTTCAACCTTTAGTGACTTACAACACTCTTATACAGGATTTCCTAGACAGTTATATTATGTAGCACAGTGTGGGTGACAGTGATCAATGATACCTTATTATTCAGAGCAACTTCAACACTCACAATGCCATACAATACCAAAGTAAACAGTACCAGTATAGGGTATCAATCTTTTATTTCTAGGCACAGTGTTCATATCTGGTGGACCTGTGGGAGCAATGTTTGTTAGCACTACCTGAATGTTGCCACACAAAGTACCAGATTTCACATTAGTATTATGCCCTTACATTTCACTCTGTTACTGTACACACTCTGGTCCCAGCTTGACAACATGAGGGTGTAGATGAGACATACTTGGCTTATTACTCTCATAACAGTTTGGGGAGTTGCTAGAGTAACAGGTTTGCTCTTATAGATGTGTGACAATCAGTTGTATTTCTTGTTTGCAGCCTATACATCTGGGATCATCCCACTGATTTCCCAGGGGGGCAGAGTGACATGCAGCAGATATGGGCCACTTTACTGGACATTCTGGACAAATCTGTACAGTTGTGGGGTATGAGTCTGTATGCAGACTACTACCACTCCCAGGATTCGAACCATCGCTGTGTGTGCTAAAAATACAACAGTACACATCTCAGTTGCATGTGCTATTTGGATTTTGTTGTCTGTGTTTTCACTGTTTTCTGTCTATGTTTCTCTCAGTTGTACTAAATGACTTCTGGGAATTACACCAGTCATATGCAGACATTCCAAGACATTTTTTATTTATGTTGCACAGTGTGAGTAACAGTGCTTAATACAACACTACTATTAAATGATTGCAAATCTACATTGCCATATGAGACCAGAGTAAACACATGCAGTCCAGCAGTTAGACCTTCATTGTCAGGCTATTATGCTTTTATTTACATACAACATATATGAGACTCTTCCTGCCATATTCTCCGGTGTATGCAGTACTTGCCTTAAACAATACAGGTATTATACAGGCAATTAACTTACTTATACTTTTAGATTTATTTCCTATAACAGTGCATGCAAGAGTATTACTAACCTGCCTCACATCGCAACCTCTCCAAGTGACATCCATGGGCCTCCTGGTTTGCAGTCAACTCACTTGCCACTGTGAAGGACATAACAGGAATATTTAGCCATATGTAACCAAAAAGCAAAAAGCAAAAACACCCACGTAGTAGAACAAAAAGTCTCCGGCACAATAAAGGTTTTCCTTGTATCAGTGAAGGCAGGCAGACCACTCGAGGAAAAAGCAAACACTTTTATTCCATAAATTCACATCCACGAACAAAGACAAAAACAGAAGCAGAGGTCGATTAAGCGCTTTCGTCTCCTATTACGGAGACTTCATCAGAATAACCTTTACATCTCGACCATTGGTTTTATGTATTCATTAATTTTCATTAATTGGCAATCATTGAATTAGCACCATTTCCTTTAAAGCCAAACCACCACATAAAACACTGAGTTTTACTATTTGGGAATGTCGGATCATTTTTAAAAAACACCATGTTAAATATTAAATATTGGATTGATATATAGACATTCCTAATACTGAACAAACAAAAATGTTAAAATGCTAAAAATCACAGAGTGTTGCTTAGAGGAAGCTTACATTATTTTTAAAAATACATATCCTAAATCCTGTTGTTAAAATGTTTACATTCTTGTATGTATATTCTTGTATGTGTTCTTAAAACACTTTTTTCCAAAGGACCTATTACTAAAATTCCAGGATTTCATGTTCATAAACCCAAACATAAGTCTGTCAAAACAGTGTAAACCCAAACATAAGTCTGTCAAAACAGTATAAACAGTCTAAAAACCCCCACGGACCACACAATACCAAGTGTACCTTAAAAGATATACTTAATAAATATACTTAATAAATATACTTAATGAAGATACTATAAAGATCACTGATACAAGGAAAACCTTTATTGTGCCGGAGACTTTTTGTTCTACTACGTGAATATTTAGCCATACCTATCCATAATATACATGAGCTGGCAATTATTAAACAGGTAGTGGAGTGATACTTACACACTGCTCAGACCTCCTCTGTCCTTCTAGCCTCTTGGATCCACTAATCCAACAGATCCCCATTTTGCCACTTCAAGGTATGCCAGTGGCACTGGTGAGGTCATGGGCGAGATTGTCCCAGGCTTCCGCTTTATATTAAGAACCCTGGTACTGGCCCTGCAGCAGTCTCTGCTCATGGTCTTTGACAAGGAGCCCTGCCATGACTCTGGACTCCTGGATGCCCCAGTACTGCACCTGAAAGTGCACACCCTCCCCCATTCCAGACATGGTGCCTGCAAGGGGAAGCTACAACTAGCTATGAGATGTATTCCTGCCTGTTTGGTTTATATATGGCCGATTTCCCACACTTTGCCGTGATTGGACGGTTTTGAAAAGGCTAAACTATGTGCAAACCTGCTTACCTAAGGTTGGCATTGTTTAAAGGGATATATCACTGGGCAAATTGAGTTAGCTGGCCTACACATTGCTTACACCTACTAAATTGGCCTGTGGAATGCTTAGCATTGCTTAATATTTAAGTTGCATTATATTTGCTTTTTGGCATTGATTTATTATTCATTACATGTTATATATATGTCTGGTATCCATGATTCATGTGTATGTACACTGTATGGGGTCTTTGTGTTTATTAGGGGACTTCAACACTTTATTACAATTATACCTCACATCTGGGCTTACTGCAGTACTCCAGTTCACATATTTATGTTATGTAGTAGATTATAGAACATAAGACTGTATATAGATTCCTTTCACATGTTCAGTTTGAGTTTACTATAGTGATGATTTGTTTGGTGATACCTGTGTCTCATATAATGCTGTGATGGCTTAGTGGTTAAGTACTTTGATGATAGTATATAGGGTCCTGTGTTCAAGACCTGCAAAGGCTGTTTATTTTGTTTCTTGCCAGAAGAGCGGCTGTTGCATACAGAGTGACTAAGGCACTTTTAAGCACTTGTAAGTGGGTTTGCACTGGTTTGCACGAGGGTAAGCAGTACTAACCTCCCATTAAATATGCTTACAGAGAGTTAGCTTCAATATTGCTTAACCTTTGTGCGCATTGCTTACCCCGATGCAAATGGGCTTAAACCCATTTACTAATGCTTACATATACTTACTCCTGCTTACTACTGCTTAATAGTGGTTATACTTGCTTACTAGTGCTTACTCCCACTTACCACTGCACTAATTTAGACAGTAATGTCTAATGGTTTTTGGGAAGGTGGAGGATTTGCAAGCTGTATGGAGTTATCATTCATTACACATTTTTCCATTTCTATCCTTGATTCATATGTACATATACTGTATGGGGCACGTGATTATTTGTGGACTTTGCAACATTATGACACTGATACCTCACATCTGCATTTAATGCAGTACTCCAGTTCACAAATACATGTTATTTAGTAGGTTATACAACTAAATATATTGATCATAAAGTGATTTAACATGGAAAATGGAATTTGTTGCAATGGGACTCAAACCGGGAGTGACTGCTCATAAGGAAAATGCTCTGCCCACTACACTACTTCCTTTGCATATATCTTGCCATTTATCCTCTTCTGCCATTTAAGCTGCATTAATCGTAGCTAAGCATTGTGCAAACCTGTGCACCTACAGTTAAATTTTATCTGTTTCATAAAAAAATAAAGTATCTTTAGTATTTTTTCTAACTATTGCTCTTGTACACATGGGGGGATGTTGCTGGGGCTATGCGTACACCTATGAGTGGTCTCACTCATTCTTTTATGACTTTCTGCTGTTCTTCATTGCAGGGACATATATATTCTAAGAGCTCTGCTCTCAGACACGCCCACTGCCCTCTTACATGCTCCATGTAAGATTAGGAGCTCAGGCAGCATGCCTTCATTAATATGCATGGCGCGCTGCCGTCCTGCTCCTAAATGGCCACTTCTGTGCAGGACTAAGCTAGTCCTGCATGAAAGAATAGTAAATCTGGGGGTATATTTGTCTTCTATTATAGCTTCTTACTATTTGTATATAAAATAAAGGGGGTGTATATGGTCCTACACCATGTGTGTGACTGCATGAATCTTCCAGAAGATGCATACATGTACAATCGGTAAAATATGTTATTGTGCTTGTATGTAATTTGTAAACTATCAATTAGTTTGAGTAAAATAATAAATACACATATTGTTAGAACTTTAAATATTATTGTGTCCATTCTTTTCCCATAAAACTTATTACATTGCAGATTTGTATGCCAGCAGTAGACATAATACTTCATTTTTGTTTTAACAAGCAGAATCAGTTTACCTTAACATTACTAAGCATTAGAAGTTGTTGTATCTTTCGGCTTTTCCCCCGGTTAGGGGTTGCCACAGTGGAACTCCGGTCCACTAATGATTGGCAGTAGATTTTTACGTACTGGCTTGCCAGGCCTGACGCACAACCTTCAATGAAGGTACACCCATTCACGCATGTCTCCACACAGAAGATGCTTTAGCTGAGAATCAAACAGGACAATGTCTTACTGTGAGGTGACAACGCTACTGCAGCACCACCACCGCAGCTATAGTATTTGAATTAACTTCATGCATTTATCCAGACAGTAAAATGCGATTACTATGTTAAAATCACATCACTGAATAGCTTTGTAAATAAAAAAAAAACACTTCTATTACTTTTTTTGAGTAGATTCAGCTAGGATTACATCTCTACAGTGTAGAAAAGCTGATATAGTTCGTTTTGGAGTCCAGCAGCCGAAATCTGTGTCTTTTTTGTTGCAGAGCATCACGCGATTATGACAAAAGTTCAGAGGTCACATATTTCCTGTTTTCACAAAGTAAATCATCTGGGAAGCTGCTGTGAGTGAAACAAATGGCTGTAATGAGCTCGAGACACTAAATAGGTGAAGCTTTTTGCATTCTAGCAAGAAAACCATCCAGAGGACAGAGTTAGCAAGCTTTACATCTGTTTATGGAGGGAAAAGGAAACTAAACATGCACAATCATTGACATAAAGGTAAAAATGAAACTGTTATACCAGGAACTTGTGAAATATCAAAACTGACAATGTCTACCCTATTAATGGATACAGTAAATAAGACAGTATGCTTTAAAGCACGTATACTCAGTTCTAAGTATAAAATATCAGTTTCTACACATTATTACTCCCATTTCCATCATATTATAATAAATAACAAGTCAGAGTAAACTTGGCAAATGTATTTTCACTGCCCCCCATGTATTTCCCAGTGTACAACACTATCAAGTTAAAAACACATATTATTACTTTCACCTTCTATCAGCAGTTTTACTAAAAGGATCTAGTGCCTCTAAGATGTTAACTTGGTTTTGTTTGTCTTTTCCGAGTTAGGCGTCGCCACAGCGGAACTCTGGTCCACTAATGATTGGCAGTAGATTTTTTTTTATGGTGCCAAATTTCCAGCCCAACGCCCAACCTTCAGCGAAAGTATGCCCATTCACACATGTCTTTTGGAGGCCACTCAACCTCGGGGAGGACATGCAGACTCCACACAAAAAGCACTCCAGCCATAAATTGAACAGGAGAACCTCTTGTTGTGAGGCAACAATGCTACCGCTGTACCACCACGGATGTTAACTTGGTATTATATATATTTTAATCTGCATAAGGGCACATATAAAATACACAAGCTGTTGACAATACACTAGTTACCGTTAGTATTTATACAAGCTGCCACTCCAACAATCAGCAACTAGATCATGACTGAACTGCTTGTTTTTATATAAGGCTTTTTTATATATAAAAATAGTAATAATAATAATATATGTAATAAAAGAAGCTTTTTTACCTTTAAGTTAGTATTTGTTAATTTGGGTTCAAAGTATTTGGATAAATGATGTCAGATGAGTAAGGTTACAAGTGACAATAAAAACATTTAGTTTCCTTTTAGTTTTTTCTTGGAATTTTTATCATTTGTAAATGAACTACCATTAATAGCTTCTCTTTTCAGACTAGGTAATGAAATGTCCATATCTTTTAATTTATCCAACAGTTTATTCTTTCTGACAAACTCTGCTGCTTCTTCGAGGTTGTTGAATATTTTTTGTCCATCTGAGAGAGTAATTTTAATTCTTGCAGGGAACAAGCTCTGAGCTTTTATGTCAGCTTTCTTCAAGCTTTTGATGAGAGGAACACATTCTTTCCTTTTTGTTATTGTAGTGGAGGTATAGTCATTATCAAACCTTATATTTTTCCCCTCAAATTGTATTGAATTTCCCAACCAAGCTGTTCTTACTACTAAGTCTTTGTCCTGTGTGGATAAGAATTTAACTATAATAGATCTCACTGCATTAGGGTTTTTAGAAGCAGATGTGTTGGATAATGACCTGTGGACTCTCTCTATCCCAAATGAGAGAGACTCAGGAAGGTTTATATTCTGACATTGTTCCTTCTTGATCTGGACTCCAGGTCTTCAACTTTCTCAAGTAAATGATTATTCTGTTTTGGAAGGAAATCAATTTGGGTGTCATTTTCCATTTGTCTCCCATCAATGTCATTTACAGTTTCCTCTATGGCTGCTATTTGTTCTGAGTGTTTGGTTATAATTTCCTTCAGGCCTTCAATTTGTCTTTTACTTTCCTTTTTCATGTTCTCCATAATCTTTTCTAAATTATCCATCTTCATTGAGAGGTCCGGGATGCTGGAAATTACTGTGTGAAGTTCCTTTTTCATGGAACTGTCCTGAGGAGAGGCTCTTGTGTGACTCATAGTTTTGTCCAATTGTACAGAGCTGCAGTACTTCTGAAAGGAAATTTCTTGATGCAAACTCTGAAAGTTTAATTTCTTCTTTGTAGATAGTCCACAGTACAAAGAAGTATAACGTGTGATGAACATTTTTTGAAATTATTTAGGTTAGAACCTAAAAATCCTGTCCAAAACAATCTTTAGAGACAAAGCATCAGAGAAGTGCTGCTAACACTTAGGCATCTAGGCCACACCCTCAGCCAACATTATTCTGATGAATTTGTCTATACTCAAATATCCCAATGCTATAATTTCTTCATTGGTCAGATTAAAATATTTATGGTTACTTCTTGCAGACAGTAACTTCCATATGTCTACTACACAATGTTTACAAATACTGATACATTGTAATTTGAGGGGAAAGTTAAAGGTGTCTGCTTGTCTTTCTGTCAGTTTAGTTTTCCAGACATTTTAGCTATGCCTTACTATGCTTTGTACAGCAGAGTTTAAAGAGCAAAAATGAATCATCAGCAAATAGAATCACTGCTGTTTTACAAATTCTCTAAAGAAACTAGTAACTGTCAAGCAACAGGCAGGTTTATTTTAAGGAAAATTGCCATTTGCCACACTGGTGCTCCTACAAAAATACTACTAATGTCCTGCTGCCAAACTATGCCCTCAAGTGGACAAATGGGCTGCAACAAGAAGGTTAAATGTACATTTAGCAAATGAAACATTAAAATAACAGTACAATATACTAGATAAAGAAAGTAAAAGCAATAATCATATAAACAACTATAATAAGTAGCATAACAACAGAGGATTTAACCCAATGTGTCAACTATACAATATTTATATCCCATATAGATATGAACTTTGTTGAAGCATCCATGTTCTACACACATCTTGTATTGAATCCAATTTAAGTAGCAATGGGAGAGGCTTAGCCCACACCCTTATTTATTACTAAGTTGCCATGCATTGTGAATATACATTGTGACTCTTCTTATTATATTACCTGGCTGTGGCTACACCCTTCTTATAATATTACCTGGCTTTTTGCATTATCAAGAATGACACAATACTAGTTTATGTGGGTATATCATGTTACTGTTAGTGTAAACAAAAATGCTTGACAATGCAACTGTGATTCTCAAACCTTTCTGCAGACAAATGTATAGCATTGCCTAGCAGTTGAGAGCCTAATTGTTCATGATCCGCAGACCTATATTTTCACGTTCCAATATGACTACATGAAAAGACACCAATATTAATCTGCAAGTTTAGTAAGCAGCAAATTCATCAGGGATTAATTCGAGGGGACACCTATATTATAGCTAAAGCACTTGACATTTGATAAGTGTATCCTCTTAATAATGCATTCTATCTAGTCATTAACTGTAAAACAACTTTTTCTGAGAAACATTGTAATACCAGTTAATTATTTGGATTAAATATTTCTATATACAGTGATAAAGCAATTACCAGGATAAATAATACTCTTGCAGTGCATGGATCACCATAGCTATCCTCTGATATTAGAGGAAAAACAAGCTTCTTTATCACCTTACTGACTTAATAAAGGTATTATCCCATATTTTAAATACATTTTGTCTATTTACTGCAAAGTGGGTTAGGAATTTTAACCTGCAACATTTTCATACATAATAGTTTAAATCTTAGCAGCTTCCATCTTTTTATATGTTCTTCAGTATACGTTTTAAATACTATAATGAGAAGCTGCTGATGTTTAATTCTAAAATTTTATTCAATCATAAGGTTAAATTAATGGTGTTAAGTAAGCCAAAATTATATCTCCAACACTTATTGTCAGCAGATAAACTCACTGGTTAAGTATCAGTCTAAGCTGTAAGAGTTAATATGTGATATACATAGATGTTTGCTTTGAAAATGTGGTCAAGTGCACTGTAGTTTTACCTCTGTACTGTGTCTTTTTGATTATACAAAGTCCCTAGGAAAATTGATAAAAGTGTTCACAACAAAACACTCAATCAAGTAACAGCATTATAAGCAGTCTCTTAGATAAGGGAGACCTTGTTGTCTCCAGCCATGGAAATTGTCTTTGAAAGCTGAAAAATACAACCAGAGGAACACATTTAATGTCCACTAAAGAAATATTAATATAATTGTACATTGTACTGCATTTCAGTTTATGTTAAACATGAAATATGATGTGGTTTCAGAACTATTCATGTTTTTATTTCAATATGACTTTGCAAATACTAATCTAAACATTGGTTTCAGACTTGAGTAGTCTAAAAACATTTACACAACAATGGTATTGTATTGTACAGTAATGTCAGTAGTTTTCAACAGATGTCTGCAATATACAGTTATAGATTTTAACATGAGAAAATGTTTATTAATACTGTAGACTATTTTGAAATGATACTACCTTAGTCTAAATATTTGTACCTTTTGAAATCTGATTAGAAATAAGTATTATTGAATTACAATAAGAAAAGAGTAAATAATATATTTATATATATTTAGCTGATTAGATTATCTTAATATATTATACAATTATATTTATTTAAAAACTAAGAGGATAAGAGAAACTGATCCAAATATTATTTGTGAGGGTAGAAAGTTTGTTTGGTTAGATTCACTAACCAAACAAAGAGGGATATTACCTCATAGTGATAGGGAATGCTTTTTAAGGTTAAGAATTACAAGTTTGGAAGTTCTTTGTTTTTCTTTTTTTTATTTATTTTATCATTTTGGTGTCACTTAGAAACATTCAAAAACCATACAAAAAAACTTTTTGAATTCTGTATCCAAGATGGAACTAAGAATAAGCAATATTTACATAAACTCACATATAAAACAAACTCATAACTAGGAAATTAAATGTTTATCCATAAATGTTAATGGTCTAAACAATAGTAATAAAAGGAGAAGCCTATTCGAGTACATAAACTTACATAAACCACAAATAGACTTCTTACAAGAAACACACTTATTAGATAGAAATATAAACAACTTAAATATTGATAATTACACAGTACTAATAAACTCTCAATACAAAACAAAAAAAGAGGAGTAGCTATACTACTTCGCAACTCAACTATAACACCTAAAATAATTATTACCCATCAAGATACATCAGGTATGTTTTGTCTAGCTTCAATAGAATTAAATAAGAGAATCTATACAGTAGTAAATCTATATTGGATCCCAGGATTAGGATTAAGAACAGTTAAACAGCACTTTGAAGAGATAATTCATTTAACTAAGGATAGCCTAATATTGGCAGGAGACTTCAACTGTGTAATGAATGAAAAATATACAGATTCTAAATCTAAAAGAAGAAAACAACCAATCTCTAAAGCACTATTACATTTTATAGATACATTATATTTAAAAGATATAAATGAATTTGCAGAACCAGACTCACTAATCTTCATATTTTATTCTCATAGATATAAAACTAACTCTAGAATTGATAGAATATGTGTTGCCAATGACGTAATAATAAAAATTGACAAAGTTAAAATTATAAATTGTCCCTTAACTGATCATAATGCCATAGTCTTTGAGATAGAGCTTACACCTTTTTATTCAAATCCCATTACTAGGATACCTTCCTATATCACAAAATTGACAGATTTCAAATAATTTTATGAAGAAACAATCAAAAACGTTCTAGAAATAAACTACACAGAAGATATTTCAGAAATATATGTCTGGGATTCATTAAAAACAGTTACATATGGGAAAATATCATCCTGGTACATAAATAAAAGGAAGTTATGGAATAAAGATATGCTAGACTTACAAAACAAAGCAGACAAATTGAAACTGGAAATATAAAAGGGTAATACTACTCAAGTTCAAGAACTTACGCAAATCAATAAGAAGTATGCAGAATTGTACATCATAAGATTATGATTAACTTAGAAAACATAAAAATAAACTCATACTCTACTAATTCAGCACACCTGAGACACTTAACTAATAGAACAAAAAATATAATTAAATATAAGCAAATAAAATTAATATTTATTCCTAATACTAACAAAAGAGTTACGGATCTAAACAATATTTTAGAAGCATTCAGACTTCAATTTAACATTGATAATTCCATAAACACTAAAGATACACCTACTAAGGATATAAAAAAATACTTAGAAAATAATATTCATATTAAATTAACACAAGAACAAACAGACATTATAAACAAACCAATCAATATGACAGCATTAAAATCACAAATTAAAAAGCTCAAGACAAATAAAGCACCTGGCCCAGACAATATGATACCAGAAATGTATAAATTAATACCCAATCAAGCCATATATTACTATTAAAAGTATATCATATAGCCAAGAAAGATTTGAACATACCACCCTCTTGGAAATATCCATTGATATCCCCAATTATCAAACCAGATAGAGATGAGAAGCAGTGCTCCTCATATAGGTTAATATCATTACTCAATATAGACTATACAATGTTTATGGCTATATACGCAGATAGGATCAAACACTTTCTTCCTTTCTTAATTCTCAAAGATCAAACAGGCTTTATTAAAGGAAGAAGTACTTCAGATAATATTAAAAGAATACTAACATTAATAGACTATAGCAAACATAAAGTCCTAGATTTAAATGTAATCTCATTAGATATTAATAAAGCTTTTGATTCGGTTAACTGGAACATTCTTTCACTAGTTTTAAAAGAATATAACTTTCCTTCTAATTTTAATAATCTTATCCAAATACTATATGAAAAATCTACTGCATATGTTAAACTAGGATCACATAGATCAGGCCCTATAACAATCAAAAAGCGAACTAAACAAGGTTGCCCTTTATCACCATTGTTATTTGCATTACCCATAGAACCCTTTGCAAATCAAATCAGATCAAACAATAACATAAAGGGCGTTTGCATTAATAAAATGTTAAACCTTAAAATCCAACTCTTTGCTGATGACATACTATTAACTCTCTCAGATGCCAATGAGTCTTTGAACCCTCTATTTAATTCCATGAATAAATTTCAAAATATTTCAGGCTCAAAATTTAATGAAAACAAAACTAAAACTATGCCCTGTAACTATAAAAAAATATATATATAAACAAAAGATTTTCCAAATATATAGTAATAGAAAATAAATTATTATATCTGGGAATTAATCTACTCAATGAATTAACAGATTATCTAATATTTAACTATAATAAAATATTAGACAAAATAGAACAAACAATTGGTTACTGGAATAAATACATCTTTTCAACAGCAGACAGATTATATCTTATTAAAGTAATCATATTTCCCAAAATATTATACTTAATACAAAATTTTTCATTGCCACCTCCCAAATATATTATTCAAAGCTACAATAAACTAATTTTAAATTTTCTATGGTTTCCAAATAAACCCTGTATAGCCTTAAATAAACATTTACCAGATTGGGAAGATGGTGGAATTAATTTACCGGATATTGATTTATATATTATCTCATCTGTTGTTAAAAATATAGCACTATGGTTAAATAATGCATACACACCTATATGGAAACAAGCCCATGAGCAGATTTACATAGAAATCAATTACAATCACATACAAGACAACTTAACAGTAATATCATCACCCCTTATATGGATGTTAAAAGATAATTTTTTAGGGAAAAGGAATAATATTAATAAATTGCCACCAAACTATATAAGCTCTACACTTTCAATGTTCAAAACACATTTAAACAAAATGCCAAATATTAATTCTTGGATTTTTCTTATTTTCCCTATAGCTTTTACACCCAATATTCTAGATACATCCCAAATCTCTAAAATAAATATACTCAAGAAAAAATCATTATTCTTTTGGCATCAACTTATAGAGAAATACTAACAAATGAACAGATAACTTACAATTATAATATAAATAAAGACCACTGGTTGCTTTTACAAAATCTAAGACATTTTCTTATAAATAAAATAGAACAAATTCAACCTTCAGTTAGACATGAAGCTCCAAAACTTATTGAATACCTTATTCTTATCACAAAACAACCCTATCAGGGTACAGGTTATTTGTCTAATATTTATAAAATTGTTAAAAAAAAAAAAAAAATTATCATGAAAAATCATACTGGGATTATTATACTTTAAAAAACAACCATCCTCCAGTTGAAGAAGAAAAAAGTAATATTCTAAAATCTTCCAAATTTTCTACATTATCATAATACTGGCAATTATTCACTTGGAGATATCTACACAGAAGTTTATATGCACCACATTTATTTATTTATTTTTTTATTTTATTTTATTTTACATTTGTTAACCGGGATGGTCCGACTGGATACATGTCCTTTTTCAGCGGAGGCCCGGGGAGAAAAGCTCCAACAGAGTTACATTGATAATTAGGTACAGTAAATGAGCTGAAAGAACTTAACAAAAACATAGGCTATTTACATACAAGTACACGACTGCCATTACTATTTCTGAGATTACTACAAATGTAACATTAATAACATATTAGCAAGGACTGTAGGCAGTATAATGACAGAGTTAGACAGGATACATATTTCTTTATCACAGTATACAAAGTACTTATCATCTTAGCTAGTTGTTTATGTTTTAGTTAATGGCACAGAGCTAGTCTGGGTTTGAGCAAGGACATAGCCAGTGTGACTTGAAGTGGAGTTTTAGACTATTTTTGAATTGACTTAGAGAAGTTGCAAGCATGATGTTATTTGGGAGAGAGTTCCATATTTTACCAGTGGTGTTGGCAACATGGCCGGCACCACCTAGGTTGAGAGATTTAGTTGTTTGGACAAGGAGTCTGTTTGCTGAGCGAAGGCAGCTTAGACTGGAGTAGGGAGTCATTAAGTTTTTAGTGCTGGGGTATCCTCAGGTTGTTTAAGGACTTTGAAGGCCCCTATGAGTTGGGACTGGTGAAGAAGGTGTGGGAATTCTATCCATCCAAGCTTTTTCAGGTTAGTACAGTGGTGTGTTCTGTAGGGTAGGCCTGTAACGAACCTGGCAATGTGATTATAGCAGGATGAGAGCTTGGCCAGATCAGATTTGTTAAGGTGAGTGAGGACAGGAGAGGCATATAGTAGGGTAGAGAGAAGGTGTGAACGGGCTGTGGCTGCCCTGGCATTCGGGTAAGGAAGGCTTTAGTTCTATATAGGGTCCCAAGTTTCTTGTTGACTGACTTAATGGCTTGGTTGATATGTATATCAAATCTGAGTTTATTGTCAATGTTTACTCCTAATAGCTTTGTATAGGTGTCTGGGGAGATGATGGTCCCATTATTGGATTTTATAGTGAAGTTTTCAGTCGGAGATCTATTGGTTGGGTAGAACAGAAGTAACTTGGTTTTGTTTGGATTTAAGATCAGGAGATGGTTGGCAAGCCAGTTTTCGACTTTGGTGAAGCTATGTTGGGTGGTAGTTAGTAGATTTGCAAGAGAGGCATTGGAACATATTATAGTCGAGTCATCTGCATATTGAATGCAGGTGGCTTCAGGGATGACTGTTTGGATGTCGTTTATGAAGACTGAAAAGAGGAGAGGTCCTAATATGGAACCTTGAGGAACTCCTATGGAATTTGGTAGTAGGCAGGAGAGCTTGTTTTGCCACATTACTGCTTGTTGTCTCCCAGTGAGGTAAGCTTGAAACCAGTCAAGGGCTGGAGTATCTAGATACAGGGATTTTAAAGTATATAGAAGTAACTGATGGTTTACCATATCAAGGCTTTGATAGGTCCAGGAAGAGAACGGAGGATATTTTTTATTATTCGGTTAAGATTAATGTTTTCAGTAAAAGAGAGGAGAGCAGTGGTTGTACTATGATGGGGTCTGAATCCATGTTGAGAGTCTGTGAGTAGTTTATTTTGGGTTAGATAGAGCATTAGTTGGTTGTGCATGCACTTTTCCATAATTTTGGCAAGTGGTGATAGTATGGCTATAGGTCTATAGTTGGATAGTTCTGTGGATGAACCTCCTTTGTGGAGTGGAAAAACATAGGATATTTTCCAAATTGAGGGGATTGAGGCCTTGGTTATGGTTCTGTTAATTAGGATTGAGATAGGGTAGGCTACGACATCTGCAGCAATTTGTAGGTATTCAGCCGGCAGAAGATCGGCTGAAAGGGTGGTTGGCTTCAGTTTTTTCAAAAGGGATCTGATACAGGATGTGGACACTGGCTGGAAGTTAAAAGAGAGTGGTGAGTCGGGTATAGTGTTTATAGAAGTGTGGGGAGGAGAAAGTTGGTTAGCTAATGACAGGATGGTTTCTGTGAAGAAAGTATTGAATGAATTGGCTATATCTTCTTGGCTCTAGTCAGATAATGTTCCTGGGGTCAGAGTAGTGGATTTGCCTGGTTGGAGAAGTTTATTTATGCCTGCCCAGTACTTTTGAGGGTTATTCTGATGTTTATGTTGCAGATTGTAGAAGTAATTTTTCTTATCTAGTATGATGGCTTTTTTAGTCTCATTTCTAAGTTGTTGGAATTTGATACGATCTAGGGGTAGTTTGGTAGTGCCATTTATCCCACGCTTTGTCTCTAGTTGTTATTTTGGTTTTGGTGTCTGTTGTTAGCCAGGGTGCTAGTTGAGTTTTAATTCTTATTGTGCGTTTAGGGGCATGCGAGTCAAGTATAGTAAGGAATGAATTGTTAAATGATGACACTGCCTCATCAGGGGAAGGAACTTTAGTTTTGTCCAGTTACATGATTTGAGTTCAAGTTGAAATTTAGTTGGGTCAAAGTTTTTCTTGGATCTGATAGACCTATAAATAGGTAAGCTTGTACAATTAATTTTGTCTTTCATGATGTATGTGAGCAGGTGATCACTAAGATCATTAGGAAGAGTTCCAGACATATAGTTCTGGGGATGACTGTTGGTGAGTATCCAGTCTAGTATACTCTCTTTTTGGTTATTGTTACCTGTACGTGTGGTAGATGATATTATCTGAGAGAATCCATGTAGGTTAACAGGGATGGGGTTGGACTGTGCTGTGCATTGGTTCCAGTCAATATTAACATCACCCAGGACAATGGTTTCTTGAGGGTAGTTGTTGGCTATCCAATGTAGAATGACCTCTAGTGTTTCTACATTGTTCCCAGGGAATATAGGTGACAATTAGGTTAATGCCCTTATGATTATTTAGTAGAATTTTTAGAGCTAGTATTTCAGCGTTAGAGACCTGGGGTGGTTGTATAGGGTTAGTTATGATGTTAAGTGTGCTATTATATAAGTCGGCTATTCCACCTCCTCTTTTCTTTACTCTATCTGCCCTAAGTATATTGTAACCAGGAGGCAGGATCTCATTGTCTTTGGTTGATGGCTGGAGCCATGTTTCAGATAGACACATTATGTTGGCGAGGTATGTGGCTAGTACAGCATGCAGGCTATGTATCTTATTGTTTAGGCTTCTAATGTTTAAGTGGCATATTAGGAGGGAGTTGACCAGTCGGTGGGAGAGTGGTGGGCTGGTAGGATTTTGAGTTAAGGTTGGGCCTGGATTAGGATGGATGTCCCCATCTTTGGTTATGTTTTTTCTTAGATACGCTAGTAGTCTAATAACTTTGAATAGTAGTTTTAGTTCATATTTGGATTTTGGTGTTGATTGGAGTGGGTTTTAGAAGCAAGTGGTTGGAATTTATAATTTTGGGGTAGTGTAGTAGTGGGCAAGTTCATGATCAGTGGAGGTAGGGGGTCTTGGTTTGGCATTTTGGATAAGAGAAACCTACTTAATGTGAGATTTTCATAGCTAGTAAGAAAGTATGGCAGAATTAAGAGTGGTAAGATGAGAGGAAGGAGTTTATAATTATTTATAGCCATGTTATATGTCATCAATGGGTGGGGTCAATGTGCTTCAGAGGAATAGTAGTGGTTAAACAGTAAAGTGGTGGGGAGGAAATTGGAGAGGAAGTTGTGTAGGTTGGAGAGGAAGTAGGGGTGTGGCCTAGTGGCTATAAATGTAGACACAGTGGGGGCGGGTGGGATAAGGGGGCAGGGAAGGGAGAGAAGTGAGCCCGAGCGTGGCGGCAGGCGACAGGGCTAACCCAGTCCCAGTTTTTGGTCCTATGAGTGGGGTAAATAGTCTGATAGTGTAAGTAAGCAGATTGGAGTACAGGCTTGAAATTCAACATAAACATATACAGTTGTAAAATGTCTAATACAATTCAACATAAATAGGCATTTACAGTTGTAAAACACTTACTGGAGAGACACTGAGCCTTCATGGGGCCTGTAGCAGAGTGGGTTGTAGTTTTACAAATGGTGCCTGCCACAGGTAATATTTATTAACTCTGGGATTGTCTTAAGGTAATAAACAGGGAAGGGGAGGGGAGAACAAGGGTGTGAGCAGGCAGTTCTTTGTACTGCTGCTAATG
Organism: Protopterus annectens; assembly: GCF_019279795.1. NCBI lineage: Eukaryota > Metazoa > Chordata > Ceratodontiformes > Protopteridae > Protopterus > Protopterus annectens. The sequence continues at coordinate 1,202,793,427 of NC_056744.1, read as the reverse complement.
AGCCAAAACAAGACAAGTATCAATCACAATTGACCAAGGACTGCTCTGAAACTATAAGTCTTTTCTTAATTTCTCAGGTGGAAAACCAGGCTAGATAGGCTAGCCAAAATATATTCTATTGAAGATCAATGTTGGAGATGCCATACCAAGATAAAACCAGATTGGCAGCATGTTTTTTTATGAATGTATATGTCTCAATATGTACTCAATATGTACTGGAAGTCCATTAACTATTTTTTTCAGACTGTTTATAATGACAATTTTCAGTTAACAAAGTCTTTAATTTTATTCAACTCTCCTGTTCCAAACTGTGTACCAAAAAAAAAAAAACATTAAAATCCTATGGTCACTATTGGCAATTTCATGTAAAATCATAACTATACACTGGAAAAATTAGGCTTCTCCTACGTTCAAGGAATTTGAGAATTTAACATCAACAGTTGCTCATATGGAAATATTAACAGTGAAGAACAGAACTAAAAGATCTACTTCTTACTATTATTCTTGGATGAAAGTGCTAGAAATACTCGAAAAGATCGATAAAGATATATCATCTTATGTTTCTAAATCTATATAATATAGAATTTCAATGTTATTTGCATAGATACCAATGTAAAAGTTATATAATTTGTGAAGTTAGTAATGTTTTAAAATTGTAAATATGTTATTTATCTTTATTTCATGTAATGTTTCTTAAGACATCTTATTTGAAATAATAAAAAAAAATTTAGTAAAAAAAAAAAAGAAGGTTTGTGGTCTGCACTGTTGTGGCAGGACTGGTAGCTTACATCCTTCTAAGTTGGGAGTTGCTGATTGAAGGCTTAGTGTCTGTTATTCTAAAAGTGTATTAGTTCTGGTTTAAGCACTTGGGCTTTGGGCCAGTTATTTTACATTAAGAAGGTGTGGTCTGCACTCTTGTGGGAGGAGAGGGTAGATTCTGCCCTTCTGAGATGGGAGTTTCTGGTTAAAGGCTTATTGTGCCTGCTTATTTGAACCATTTCTTTCTGAAAGTGGTACACCTTGTTTGCTGTAGCTTAGACTAAATTCAGACCTGCTGAATCTAGCTTTGTTTGTATAACTTGAGCACTAATCCAGACCATTTTTTGGAGCAGGTTCCCCTGCACCCTAGTGCCAGGAGTGTGCAGTTAGAACTCGTCTGATCGAAGACGGATGGAATGGGGACAGTTTTTAGCTTTTTATTGGTTAACTGGTTAATTTGTTTAAATCAGTTTGCTCATTTGCTACTGTTATATTAAAAAAAACTACACTTTATGCATCAACGCTTAGCTAGGGTTAAACTATTCCCAGCACCACAAAGTCTGCTCTTCAAATTTTCCCTTAGAACTAGCCAGTTTTTGTAGTTTTAGCATTCAAATCTGTTTCTTTGAGCTCAGCACTTGTTCAGAACTCATTGTAAACACTAAATAAGCTACAAATTACTACAGTGCTCAGCTTTCCTCACTTGTCTAGAGGAAAACAGTTTTTAGTACTTAATAAATAAGCACCGATCTAGGCATGTCTAAGGGTCAGCTCCTGGTGTTTTCTCCTGTCTACCTGATGAATCTGGACATCTTGGGGTAATACAGCAATTGCCTCATGTACATAGACAGCCCTTTCTCTTACCACCCAACACTACAACCTGTGAGAGATGCACTTATATAGCCAAACTGGAAGCAAAGTTCTCTTCACCCAGGACTGGACTATACATTCAAGAGGAGAAGGTAAACACTTGCACCACACCACACTCATCACATAGTCCCTCAAACCTACACCACCAAAACACACACATAGAAACATAAAACACACCTACATTCATGGAGGCTCTCAATAAAAATCTGCTCAAGCAACAGAGACCTCTAAAACAGAAATGCAAGCAACCTCCGCCCCCCAACACAACCCAAATGATGCATAGCCTACAAACTCAGTGTGCCACTCAACCACAGCCCATAAGGCATAACAACATACCCAACACTCTAGTCATAGGTGACTCTATAGTCAGGCACACTGATTTTCCACTCTCCAGGCTAAACAAGTAGAAAGTTACTGTCAGCTGCCTGTCGGGTGCCAGGATCCGCCACATAACACATGCACTCAGGTTACTCCACAACAAGTACAAATATGATTCTGTCATTGTTCATGTTTGTGTGAATGACCTGAGATGTACCTCCCTGGACTACATGAAAAGAGACATGGAGAAGCTCTCAGATCTTGTAGCCCAGGCAGGTATGGCCCTAGCCCTGAGTAGCATCCTGCCATCACCCAGAATGATACCACAGTACAAGGACAAAATGTTTGACTTCAACAATTGGCTAAGATTCTAGTGTCATTCTAATGGGATCCAGTATCTGTCTGCCTGGGATGACATGATTGACAGACCAAGATGCTTTGCCAGAGATGGCCTGCACCTGTCACCCTTGGGATTATGGATACTGGCTAAGGGTCTTGCCACCCCTATAGTGCCTTTTTTAGGCAAGGTTCAAATGACAAATTCACCACTGTAACAGGTACAAGCAAGCAAAATCTGAGGGTAATGCTACTCAATGCTAGAAGTCTAAACTTCAAAATGCATTCACTTGAGGCACTCCTTAAAATGGAGAACATTGACATCCTGTGTAGTGACAGAGACTTGGTTCAAGGCTCCAGAGAGCACCCCTGCTTTACCAGGCTATAATTCATACCACACCTTTCGGCCACCTAACCTGGACCGAAACACTAAAGGCGGAGGTGTGTCCATATTCATTAAGGCTATCCACACCTCCAGGCTAGTTGCTCAGCATAATGTATCCGAGATTATCCAAGTGCAACTAAATCTGGACAAGACCGCAATCTAAATTGTAACTTGCTACAGATCCCCCACCATGCCCCAGGATTCCCACTCCTCATTTCTTGATACACTGGAAAATATTAGGGTAAAACCCAACACCCTAATAATGGGCGATTTCAACTACCTCACCATCAGCTGGGAAAACTACTCATCTACCAACTGTTTTGCTAAACATTTTCTGGAATTCATAAATTCCAAAGCCTTAGATCAACTTATCCACACCCCCACAAGGGGCAGCTATATCCTAGACCTGGTCATTACAAACATGGGCGACCGGTGTTCCACACCAGAGGTCAACTCATTGGTCAGATCCAACCACAAGCTAATCGCCCTAGCACTTACACGACTGCATGGATCATGCAATCCCTAACAGAACCAAGATGCTATCCTCCAAAAAAAAGGGAGCCAATCTGGTGGTCCACTGCTATAAATAAACTCTACAACAGAAGAAAGAAACTGTTGCAAAAAAGAGTAAGATCCCATGATTGGAAGAACTCCGTGGTCAGCCTCAGTAAGAAGCTGAGATCCCTCATAAAATCCTCCAAAGCTAGGTACGAAAACAAAATCGCCACTGATTCTAAAGGCAACCACAAAGCATTCTATCGCTATGTCAAGACTCTCAATGGCAACACTCATATCTGCTCTGAGTTACAGCACAATGGCACTAAATATACAGAACCAACTGATATTACCAACATCCTGGCAGATAGGTTCAGTGCTAACTTTAACCCCTCTCACCCTCTAAAGGGCCCATCTCTATACCGGAAGAATGCAATGTTCCTGTAATCATGACTGCACAGGTAAAAAACACACTCTCCAAAGTCAAGAACACAGCATCCATGGGACCTGACAACATCGCAGGCTGCAGTCTACATGAAATACAGAATGAACTGGCACCCCACCAAATCACCATGTTCAATCATAGTCTCACTTAAGGCTTTGTGCCCACTGAATGGTGCACAGCGACGGTTATCCCACTCCACAAAGGGGGAGCCACCATGGACCCCAGGAACTACCGCCCCATTAGCCTAACGAGCCTGGTCTGTAAGGCCATGGAACATATCATCATGGAACATATGAACAAAGACATTGGTAATCTCCAAACTCTGGACCATGCACAGTTCAGGTTTGTAAAAGGCAGATCACGTCTCCTAAACCTGATAGACTTCTTTGAAGCAGTCACCAAAGCCGTAGACGAGGGTAAGGTGGTTCACGCAGCCTATCTAGAGCTCACCAAGGCTTTTGACACCATCCCCCACTCTGGAATTATAGATAAACTCACTAAACTAGGTATAAATTCAAATATCACAAGATGGGTTGCCACCTGGCTCACTGACAGAACCCACACTGTGAAAGTAGCAGAATCCAAATCCGACTTCAGACCAGTGACAAGTGGAGTACCACAGGGTTCAGTCCTGGGTCCTCTCCTGTTTGGTATCTACATTTCTGAAGTACAGGCTAACACAGAAGGTCTTTGGCTAATGAAGTTCGCAGATGACTGCAAACTAGGACCCATAATCAAAACTCCTAATGACGTGGACATCCTACAAAAGGGCCTCACTGAGACAGATGCCTGATTTCAAAGCCATGGCCTCAAGCTCAATGCCAAAAAGTGCATTGTCATCCACTTTGGTAAAAATTCTGTAACCATGAGCTACCGCATAGGTGGTAGTTTACTTAACACCAAAAGTTTGATAAAAAACCTTGGGACACAGGTGGACAGTAGTCTCTCCTTTGATAATCACATCACCATAGTAGTCAGGAAATCCTTGTACATGGCACACCTCATCACAAAAGGTTTCTCATCCAGGAAAAAAAGAGGTCATTGTTCCCCTCTACTCATCACTCATTAGACCCATTATAGGGTACAATGCCGTTTTGGTATGTACCTCACAAGACATCTACAACAACTGAAAGGGCCTCAGAAATACCTCACAGAGAGGATTACCAGCCTCAAACAGATGCCCTATGCAGACCATCTCATAAAACTCCAGCTTTTCTCCATTGCGTATCACCTGCTCAGAGGCGATCTCTGCCTAACATATAAAGCTATGTCAAACCCAGAGCTGTTGGACATGCTACACCTAAAGAAATCCCAATGCCTCCGAGCTACACGCTCTAGGGACCTAAACCTTGTCAGCACAATAAACAGAACATGCTGGAAGGATAGATTCCTGACCCAGAGACTTCCCATACTCTGGAACAAACTACCTATCTATATCAAACAAAGCTTCTCATTAGCACTCTTCAAGAAAAATCTTGATGACTGGATGGGAAATAGGAAATTCACCCCAGGGATCACCTCTGTGGCTCTGCTTAACAGGGGCACAGGAAAATAATTTTCTTGGGTGGCAAAATCCAGAGTATCTTTTTTGGCTAGGCGTATATAGGCCCAAGGGCCAATAGCCTAGTATATACTTATGAACCTAAGAACCTATTACAGAGGATTTCTCTATCTACCTTGCTGCAGTCAGATTGAAGATATTAATTCTATGGCTAAGTTTCCTTCTCTACTTCCTCCTCCTGAAGTTTACCTTATGCATCAGTTTTCAATTGGACCTCCTCTGGTTCCAGATGGGAGTGATGTTCATTTCTCACCAGCAATATGTTTGCAGCTTGAACATTGCCACTTCATGAATTTCTTTGCTCTGGATGAGGTTAGAGGTCTTTGGATGCTCTGCACTATTGATTTCCATGTGTATATTTGCCTGTAGCCTTCTTGTTGATATAGTGTTAGACATTAAAAGATATGGATATGCAGCTCTGTTTGATTTATGTGGTGATATAATATGTTATGTAGGAGGTGTGTGTTCTGAACCTTTTAATAACATATTACTCAGAGCTAATTGTGATGCCCGTGCACTAGCTCAGCAATCAAGGAGCCTCAATCCTCACCACTAACACCAGTGAGGGGTGTCCATATAGGGAAAGGATAATAAATAAACACACAGTAAAGTAGAATTTCCCTTAAGAGCACACAGAGATCACAATTAGTCTGGGGCTGGTTTCTCCCTTTCTCTCCAGATCCCTACTAAGATTCAACACAGGCACAGCTATAGAGTCCAGATCTCAGCCTAGTGGGCAAGATAAAACATCCAGCACCATATCTGTCCAACCAGGTCTTTGTCGCTGCCCAAGTAGCTGACACACACACACACTTTGAGATAAGAGTTATATACAGCCACACCGACACTCCTGGGGAAGGCTGGCACAGGTTCTCCAGCTGTGCCCCTTTTACCCAGACTATAAGGTAGAAATCACTGCCACCATCCACTAATATTTATCAACTACTAAAAAGGCCCTAACAAAAGGGTATCCAATTGTTACTGTGCAATATTATTATCCAAACGGTAAGCGTGACTGAACAGCAATGCTTGTTGGAGTGACTTGGACAGTATCACTATATATATATATATATATATACATATCTATATATATATATATATATATATATATATATATATATATATATATATATATATATATGTATATATATATATATATATATATATATATATATATATATATATATATATATATATATACAATGTACACTAGAGCTTAAATTATCTCTACACAAAACAGCCACAGTTGAAAGGTTTAAACATATTTAATAATAAATAATAAAAACACAAGACAATGCTTCTTACTACACAGGGCTAGTCAAGAGTTCAGAGATCACAGAAAACTGCTCAAAATAATACAGTAGAAACGTTCTGACATAAATACAGAAAAAAATAATCAAATCTTCCTATTTTCTAGCTATATCTAAGAGAAAACACAGTTCTAAAATAAGCTTACATATAGAGCAAGACAGTGCTGGTGATGTTGGATGTTTTCAAGACAAATGTTCAAATGCCCTCATTCTTTCTGTCCTTAAATTGATAACACAGTACCACTGATTCATTTCAGATTACATCATTTCTTTCTGGTTTCCAGGCAAACAAAACTCAGAGGTTGATAGCCCTTTTGATCTTGCAGCTGGTCGGGAAGCCATAGCAATAAAAGAAATTATACATGTAAATTCAAGCCATTAACTCTGGCCTCAAAACAATAGGCAGAATGCCTCCATCTAGACATCTTGGGTCTGAATTTTAGATCAAAGAATTTCACAATGCTTGACTTATCAGCTTTCTTACAGCAGAGTGCACTGTTGTTACATTGTTGCAGTTTCACATCTAACACCATTTACTTTTATTTAAGAGAACAGGCCTGTGGCTTATATTAATATTTACAAATGACAGAATTATCTACAAAATTCTGTCTGACTAGGCTGGCAGCCTTCATCTATCTTCACCCCCCCCCCACACCCCCGGAGAATTCAAGCTAGTTTTTCAAGTGACTCTTGTGAAATGTTGCTTGAAAGGGTTAGGTATATCTGAGTATACCTTAGTCCATTCCCTGTCTTGAGAGCCCATCTGCATTGGCATTGTTAATCCCACTGCTGTGCTGCACTGACATATCATATGCTTGCAACCCTAGGCTCCATCTTAGCAACTTGGCATTTTGCTGGCTGGCTCTGTTCTTCCTATTCAGGTTTGTGAGGGGAGAAGCTATGGTACTATAACTGGGGATGAACTTTCTGTAGTACCCTGCTCTCTCTAAGAATGCCCTCACCTGCTTTTTGGTAATAGGTGCAGGCTATGCCTGAATGGCTTCTACTTTGGCAGGTTCTGGCCTGATCTTACCACTCCCCAATCTATGTCCCAGGTAGGAGACCTCTGCCATACCCACCTGACATTTGCTGGGTTTAAAGGTCAACCCTGTCCTCTGTAGTCTGCCCAGTACCTTCCTGACATGCTGAAGGTGCTCTTGCCAGAAATGGCTGTAGATGGCAATATCATCTAGGTAAGCAAGGGCAAAGCCTCCTGCTTGGATATGATCTGCCAGCCTCTGGAAAGTCGCTGAGGCATTTTTCATCCCAAAGGGCATCTTTGTGAACTCATACAAGCCAAATGGAGTCACAAATTCTGACCTCTCTCTAGCAATGGGAGTCAAGGGCACCTGTCAGTAACCCTTGGTAAGATCAATGGTAGTAAGATACTTAGCCCCACCCAGCTGCTCAAGGGCTTCATCTGACCAAGGCATGGGGTAAGAATCTGACTCTGTGTGACTATTTAATTTCCTGTAGTCCACACAGAACCTGGTGCTGCCATCTTCCTTTGGCACCTGCACCACCGGGGAGGCCCAGGGACTGTTGGACTCTGGAATCACCCCTAGTTCCATCATCTCCTGTATCTCCTCCTTCAGGGTCTGTCTGACACTCTCAGGCACCTTATAAGGGGCCTGTCTAATAGGCCTTTGGGGTCTTGTATCCATCTGGTGCTGCACCAGGTGGGTGCACCCTGGTTTCCCAATGAACATGTCCCAAACTCCTGTAAAACTGCTTGGATTTCTTGACCCTGTGTAGGGGATAGCTGCTGGGACATTGCTACCCCTTCCACTGAGGTGTCAATCCTTGCCTCACTGAGGAGATCAGCCACCAGATCTCCCCCCAGATTCTTCCTGCAATCCGCTGCAAATGCTTAGCACAAGGGCCTCCCTATCATTTTAAAGTTTCATCATGTTAACATTGTACATCTTGTGCCCCTGCCTCCTGTCTAGCAGTCCTACCATGTAGTTACCATCACTTACCTTTCTTAGCACCTTGTAAGATCCCTCTGAAGCTGCTTGCAGCTTGTTGTGTCTGACAGGAATGAGAACCATTACCTGCAGCCCTACAGCATACACTCTAGCTCAAGCATTCCTGTCATACCAGACCTTTTTCTGCTGCTAGATTTCTGCCAGGTTTTCTTGGGCCAAGCCCATGAGTTCCCTGATCCTTGTCCTGAGGTTTAGGACATATGCCACAACAGACTCCTTGTGAGATTCACACTCACCTCAACAACTCAAAGGGTGAAAACTCTGTGGATTCCTGGGGAACCTCTCTGCAAGCAATCAACAGATGGGACAAATATTTGTACCACTCCCTCTTAAACTGGTCTGCAAATGTCCATAGCATGGACTTGAGTGTAGAGTTTAACCTCTCAACAAGACTATTAGTCTGGGGATGGTAGGAGGTGGTCTTCAGGTGCTTCACCCCACAGTACTTCCACAGCCAATACAGCAGATCTGACATGAAATTAGCACCTCTGTCAGTCAGTATTTCTTTTGGGAAACCTACCCTGCTGAAAATCTCTATCAAAGCATTTGCCACCTTTTCTGCCTCAATGGAGGACAGAGCCACTGCCTCAAGGTATCCTGTAGCATAATCTACTACCACCAGGATATACTTCTTCCCTGTGGAACTTGGGTTACTCAGAGGTCCCAAAATATCCAAAGCTAACCTCTGAAATGGCTCCTCAATTACAGGCAAAAGCATCAAAGGAGCTCTTACCTTGTGTCCTGACTTGCCTACCTTTTGGCACTGATCACAGGTCCTGCAGTACCCTGTTACATCTCTGGAAATTCCAGGCCAATAGAAGTTCTGCATAATACATCTCTTTGTATGTTTTATGCCCATATTACCTGCAAAGGGAATATCATGGGCTATGGCTAGAAGTGCCAGATGGTAGTTTCTAGGCACTCCCAACTGCTGTACCTTCTCGCATTCTAGCCCTCCCCCAGGGGTCCACTCTCTATACAGTAACCTTTTCTCCCAGTATACAGATTCCCCTTTCACTTGAGAATCAGGTGCCTCACTAGCTACCTGCCTCAGGCCTTGCAATATAGGGTCTGAGAGCTGAGCCTGTCTCAACTCTGTCTTTGTAACTCTTCCCAGCTCCCCTTCTACAGGAAGTCTGGCATCCTCTGACAGCGATGCCTTACTGTCAGCCTGGGTGCTACTACTCACCTCTACCTTTGCAGTCACTCTGTCCAAGGGAACATCAGTACTCACAAGCAGCTGTGGCTCACCTTCAGTCTCACTGCTACAGTATAGCTTCCTCCCTGAAGTAACCACCTCACCAGTCCTGGCTGCAAGTACGCAGTCTGTCTGGGTCTCCCCCAGACTACCAGATGCACATGCTTGACTGCATGTATCTGCATGAGCACATGGTACTGCATTATCAAAATCATTCCCTATCAGGGCATCTGCAGGGATATCCTCAAATACACCTACTTGCTGGTTTCCTTTTCCACCCTCCCAGTCAAGGTGAACCCTAGCCAAAGGTATTTGGAATGGGGTCCCTCCTAAAGTTCTGACTGGAGTGCACTGCCTAGGCAAGTAGGGCTCCTCTGTAACCATTGCAGGCTTTACAATGGTTATGTCAGAGGCTGTGTCTCTCTTAGCAATGTCCTCTGTGCAATTCACTACAATAGGATATAACCTCTTCTAGTAGCTTGGTACCCTTGTTGTCACAAGACAACCAACTATTGACATTTTGTCTTTCCCACTTACTGGCTCTTTCACCTTTGGTTCTCCACCTTGCCTCCATGGACATCTGTATGCCACATGACCCCACTGGTTGCATTCAAAGCATTCAACCTTAGGTCCTGGAAGTGTACCCAAACTAGTGGCTTCCCTTGCTATTGGCAGATTCTGTTGGGGCAGTCTGTGCTGCCCACCATGGGTTTTTTTAGACCCATGAGCAGTACTGTGGGTCCCTTTCCTGTGCAGGGATGCCCTGTTTGCTAGGTATAGGTCTCCCTTCTTCCCCAACTCATCTGAAGTAGCACATTGTCTACAGCTAACCAGATCCACATGTCCTCAGGCAAAGTTCTAAGGCCTTGCTCCCTCACCAAAAGGTCTGCCAGCCATTCAAAAGTGGTGACCTGACACCCACTCACCCACCTATGAAAATAAGTACTCAGTTCAGCAACATATTCACACACACACTTTCAATCTGCTTTGCGTCTGTGCTCACAAAACTTTTTCCTATACATTTCAGATGTTTGCTTAAAAAAATCTAACAAGCAGTTCTTAACAGTAGTATAATCAAAACATTCCTAATCAGAAATTTTAGACAACACAGTTACAGTTTTACCATGGAGTAAGAGGGTCAGGAACCGCACCCAGAGCCTTTGGTCAACATCATACTGTTTACATACCCTTTCAAGCATATGAATGAAACTATGAAAATTATCCCCCTTTGTAAACTGTGGAAGAAATTTACTGACCTTTTATGGTTCTGGGGTCCAGTTACTCACGTCCTCATTACCTCCATGACTCTGGTGAAGAGTCAGCATCTCCTTTTCATGCTGCCTCTGCCTTTCCTTTTCCTCTGCTTCCAAGCAAATTAGTTTTTCATTCTCCTCAGCCTGCAAACGTCACAGTTTCTCATTGTCCTCACTCTCTAGATGCCTCAGTCTCTCTGCTGCTTCTATTTCCACACGCTTGGCATCCAACTCAAGTTTCTTTAGCTCCAGACATATTTTTAAGTCCTCTGTAGAAAGATTGAGCTGTCTATTCTCTGAGTGTGGTACATCTCCACTGCCAGTCTGATCATCCTCCTGGTTGCTGTTTTCTGATGCAGCTGTGACCAAAGCTGCAATCATGTCTATCTTAGTCAGGTTTCCATGCACCAGTCCCCTAGCCTGGCACATCTCAGCCAGCTGGCTGCTTGTCAGCTTTCTGTACTCCTCTGCTGACATGCTGCCTGCTCTCCCTGACTAACTAAGCTAACAAAAGAAATAAAACAATTGTGATCTGAACTCTGAGTACTCACTACATGGCTGATTTAGAGTACAAAATCCACCTTGGATCCCGGAAACTACCATCCCATCAGTCTGACAAGCCTTATCTGCAAGGCCATGGAGCGTATTATCATGGAACTTATAAACAAAGACATTGGCAACCTTCAAACACTGGACCCCACCCAGTTTGGGTTTGTGAAGGGCTGATCTTGTCTCCTGAACCTGATTGAATTCTTTGAATCAGTCTCCAGAGCCATGGACAAGGGTAAGGTGGTCTACACAGCCTATCTAGACCTTGCCAAGGCCTTTGACACCATCCCCCACTCTGGAATCATAGATAAACTTACTAAGTTGGGCATTAATCCCTATGTCACCCAATGGGTTGCTAAATGGCTTACTGATTGAACCCACACTGTAAAAGTAGCCGACTCCAAATCCAGCTCCAGACAAGTTACAAGTGGAGTACCTCAGGTTTCAGTCCTGAGGCCGCTCTTGTTTGGTATCTACTTCTCTGAAGTACAGGTCAACACTAAGGGACTCTGGCTAACAAAGTTTGCAGATGACTGCAAACTGGGAGCCATTATTGAATCCCCAAATGATGTGGATACTCTACAAAAGGGCCTTACAGAAACAGATGCTTGGTGCCAGAGCCATGGGCTCAAGCTCAATGCCAAGAAATGTATTGTTATCCCCTTTGGGAAAAAGCATGTATCCATGAATTACCATATAGGTGGCAGTACACTAAACACAGAAAGTGTGATAAGAGACTTAGGGACACAGGTGGACAGTGGTCTCACCTTCGATAACCACATCGCCACAACAGTCAGGAAATCCTTCTATGTGGCACACCTCATCATGAAGGGCTTTTCATCCAGAAAAAAGGAGGTCATTGTCCCACTGTACTCATCCCTCATTAGGCCCATTATAGAATACAAAGCCCCATTTGGTATGTACCTCTCAAGACATCTGCAACAACTGGAAAGGCCTCAGAAATACCTCACTAAAAGAATCACAGGCCTAAAGCAGATGCCCTACACTGACCACCTTAAAAAACTCCAGCTATGCTCTGTCGCATATCGTCTACTCAGAGGCGATCTCTGCCTAACATACAAGGCCATGTCAAACCCAGAGCTGTTGGACATGCTACACTTAAAGAAATCCCAATCCCTCAGAGCTACACGCTCCAGGGATCTAAACCTTGTCATCACAATAAACAAAACATGCTGGAGGGATAGGTTCCTGACCGAGAGACTCCACAGACTCTGGAATAGATTGCCCATACATGTCAAGCAGAGTGCCTCTTTGGACCTCTTCAAGAGGAACCTTGATGATTGGATGGGAGAAAGGAAATTCACCCCAGGGATCATGTCAGTTGCCCTGCTAGACAGGGGTCCAGGAAAGTAAATAATGTGGGAAGAAATAGCCAGGGAATTCTTATGGCTAGGCTTGTATGGGCCCTAGGGCTGAAAGCCTAGTACCAACCTATGAACCTATGGACCTATGAACAAAAACATCTTCAGTTATCACTGTACACAAGCTACAGGAATTCACATTACCCGCACCACTACAACCTAATTAGTATTTGCCAAACAATTAATATGTGGTGTGGATATCCCACCACTGCCAACCAATTAATATGTGATGCCCGTGCAGTGGCCCAGCAATCAAGGAGCCTCAATCCTCACCAATAACACCAGTGAGGGGCGTTCATATAGGGAAAGGATAATAAATATACACACAGTACAGTACAATTTACGTTAAGAGCACACAGGGATCACAGTCAGTCTGGGGCTGGTTTCTCCATTTCTCTCCAGATCCTCAATAAGATTCCCCACTGGCACAACTACTGGGTCCATATCTCAGCCTAGTGGGCAAGATAAAACCTCCAGTACCCTGTCTGTCCAACCAGTGCTTCGTGTCCCTGCCCAAATAGCTGACACACACACACACACTTTGAGATAAAAGTTATATACAACCACACAGACACTCCTGGGGAAGGCTGGCACAGGTTCTCCAGCTGTACCCCTTTTACCCAGATTATAAGGTAGAAATCACTGCTACCACCCACTAATATTTATCAGCTACTAAAAAGGCCCTTATGAAAGGGTGTCCAGTTATTACTGTGCAATAGTATTTTCCAAATGGTAAGTGTGACTGAACAGCAAAGTTTATTGGAGTCACTTGGACAGTATCACTATATATATATATATATATATATATATATATATATATATATATATATATGCAATGTATACTAGAGCTTAAATAATTTCTACATAAAACAGCCACAGTTGAAAGGTTTAAAAATATTTAATAATAAATAATAAAAACACAAGGCAATGCTTCTTACAACATGAGGCTAGTCAAGAGTTCAGAGATCACAGAGAAATGCTCAAAATAATACAGTAGAAAAGTTTTGACATCACTACAGAAAAAACAAATCTAATCTTCCAATTTCCTAGCTATATCTAAGAGAAAACACAGTTCTAAAATAAACTTACATATAGAGCAAGGCAGTGCTGGTGATGTTGGATGTTCTTAAGACAAATGCTCAAATGCCCTCACTCTTTCTATCCTTAAATTGATAACACAGTACCACTGATTCATTTCAGATTACATCATTTCTTTCTGGATCCCAGGCTAACAGAACTCAGAGGTTAATAGCCCATTTGATCTTGCAGCTGGTCAGGAAGCCAGAGCAATAAAAGAAATTATGCATGTACATTCTAGCCATTAACTTTGGCCTCAAAACAATAGGCAGAATGCCTCTCTCTAGACATCTTGGGTCCGAATTTTAGATCAAAGAATTTCACAATGCTTGACTTATCAGTTTTCTTACAGCAGAGTGCACTGTTGTTACATTTTTTGTAGTTACACATCTAACACCATTTACTTCCATTTAAGAGAACAATATTTACAAATGACAGAATTATCTACAAAATTCTATCTGGCTAGGCTGGCAGCCTTCACCTATCTTCACACTATTCCTTTTTGATTTAGGACATGAATGATTCTTCATTTCAACATATTTTCTATACACATTTAGCAAAGTTGCCTTTTTAATATTAGAAAATGCTGTCAATTATTTCATTTTTACCTTTTGTATTAAAGTTATGGCATTATAGCACATTAATTTATTGCCTTTGATTAGTCCAATTACTTCATTACTTTTATGTGAAATATTTTAATATTTTTGGATGTCATAAATGGAGATATTGTGACCCATGTTTCAGATGCTTGTATTATTTATTGTTTCCTTTAAATAGGTTTACATTTTTGTCTCTTTTAGTGAGCTTTCTTTGATTTTTGTAATTATTAACTTCTGCCTTAGAATTTGAGAAAACTGCAGCTCTATAATTGATGATAGACTGTAATTTGTTAACAGCTTTTTTGAAACATCATTTTTCAATCGCATATCGTATAGGCTCCCATTTATCTTTATTTTGTAATTTCTGTTAATTTATGTCAAGTATGTAGTTTTAAGCACTTACGTAAAATGTGATTGTTTTACTTTTGTTTATATCATTTTAGAAATTCATCAGCACATGCATGTGAAAACTAGCTGTTATGTTTGTATGGCATTCACATATATCTTCAATCTCTGTTCATAATCGGATGCACCCATTTTCATCTAATAATTAAACCCTACATTTAACTATGGTTATTGATTTTGCATTTCTACTGCACTAAATACAGTATAAATGCATTTCCATAATACCCAATATCCAGCTTCTCTGTCATTCTCTCATCATATTAATAAATACTGTAGGCATTTTTAGGCAAGTTCAGTTAATACTTATGTCTGATCCTTCCTAAAGTTCATAGTGTATCAAATTTTAATTTAAACTATGGACACAATGAGAAGGACTTCATTACAATTTCATTAGCATGTATTGAAATCAAACACTGTACTGTCAGATCTGCCTGAGCTTGTGCTCTCTGTAGTGGCTCATGCACTGCGTTAGTAAAGGCATGTCTTCACAGTCAGACAGACACACATACACAGAGACAGAAAGACAGAAGGACAAACACACACATGCACGTACACACGCACTCACACACATGCACACACACACACATGCACACATGCACACATGCACACATGCACACACACACACACACACACACACACACACACACACACACACACACACACACACACACGCACGCACGCACACACACACACACACACACAGAGTCAAGCAACCCCATTCACACTCCTACAAACACACACACACATATCCATACAAATATGCATATACATTAACACACAGACTCACCCACATCTTCACTGAACTTACCTACAATGCAAATAGTCTTTGTTTTTATAGAGGTAGATCTTTCCTCCTACAGAAAAAATTTTACTCAGCCAAATTAAACTGTGAATCATTCTGTCAAATAAATCGTGTGCTGCAGACATTTCTGGAGAGATTACACATCTAATTAGCATTAGTGACTCTCCAGACTGCCTCAGCAGAATGCAGCTTTGCCCACGAGACTGCTGCCCTTACGGAGGCTCCCATGAGGGGTGTCCTCATTTGTAGAGCAGACTCTCAATCAAAAAGCCTTACCATGATGAGGAAACCTCACTAAGGCATCCATGTCATGCTAATCCTTTCTGAATTTCATCCTTATGTTTTTATTTAAATGACAGCTTTACCCAGTAATTCACATTTGCTGACAGCCCAAAAAAAAATCTACCAGTTTCATACATTCAACAGCTCACATTTCAGATAGGTAGCAGCTGTGTTTTCCCCTCTCGTCTATATATTTGGATATAGTCCTGTTTAATTTTTTCCTTCATCCATCTTGATTTTAAGTCTTGATTTCCTTTTTTTAGCTTTCCATTTTGTTTTTATCTTTTTAAATGTCTATTGCTTAATAATTGCCTCTGCTCTTCCTAGTCAATGATCATCTGGCCCTTCCAATCTTGTATTTGTTTATCAACATCCAGATTGCCCTGATATTGTCTTCTCTCACTCTAGTACAGCCTGCCTTCTTTCCCATTCAGTTCCAGGCCATGTAGCTTTTCACACAACTACATTTACTACTGCGGCTCCCTTCCTTTCTTTTTTTTTCTGTTCAATTTCCCATCCTTTTGCAGAGTCCAAGTAACAGTCTCCATACTTTCTCTACCTCTACCATGTAGTTTCTATTCCTCTTTTTAATTTCTCCAAGCCTTTTTGGTTTTTAATACCATGATGAGAATGGGCTCCATTCCTAAGTCAAAATATGATTAAAGTTAATGAAATTAGTATTGTTTCAATCTTTGATATTGGCCAGAAGTGCTCATCGGGTAAAGGTTCCTTCTGCAATTCATATAGAGTTTCATGTTTCGGTAACTTATCTATGTACAATTGTAAATTCTTTTTTATAAGACCCGTTGGTCCTACTACTATTGGAACTGTCTGGGTATCCTTCTTCCACATTCCCCTTATTTCTGCCTGCAAATCCTGGTATTTTATGACTTTGTTTCTCTTTGTAGATAAGACACTGTAGTCAACAGGTGTAGCAATTTTAATGATCAATGCTACTTTTGTCTTCTTTTCATGGACTGCTATTTCTGGTTTTCTCTCATATATTTTTTTGAACTGTTGATAATGGGTGATCCCACGTGCTTTGTGTCTTAAGTTTCCAATGTTTTTCTTCTACTTCAATATTATAACGTTTGCACAATCCACAATGCACCAGTCTTGCCAAATTATTATGCCTTTCAGTATACAGTCTTGCTGCCATTAATAAGCAACAAGATGTGTGGCTGTTTCCAATTCTGTTTTACAAAACTAACATTTACCTGTTTCTCCCACATGTTCAATGGAGTTTGCAAACCAACATGTATGTAGTCCACTGTCTCGGGCCACAAAAATTAACCTTTTGTCTTTTGGTTTAAATTCACCTTTCCTTAACCATTCTTGCATTCAGTCCTGATCAACATGAGGTTGTTCCAAGAGTTTTCTATACTTGCAACTATATTTATGCATTTTCTATATGTCTTGCCTTCTCATCTGATCCTTCACCTTATGTTCTTTGTTTTGTTTTTTGGCACATTCAGTTGTTGCCTGTTTTATATCTACTTCTGGTTTGATTTCTGTTCCCACTTGACACCAATATGCTTCTGCTAAACTAAGCAGGGAAATCATCTTAGACTTATTCTCATGTTTTAAAACGTTCACTACATTTGGGTCTTGTGAGGTCAGCAGATATGCATGCAGCTCTATGATTGGAGATCTATATATGTAATCAATTTTGAGGAGGCCCATACCTCATTCAGAACAGGGAATATATAGTCTTGGTATGCACTGATTTTTTATAACTCATTTGCTAAGCATGAAGCATCCTTATTGCTTTTCTGTTCAACAGATTTAACACCTTTGGGGCCAGTCAGTCACTCCAAAACTATAAGTTAGGAAAGGAAGAGCAAATTGGTTTATAGCATGGACTTTGTTCCTAGGTGTCAGCACTGTTTTCACTATTAATTTTAGTCTTCTAAAATATTCCTTACTAAGTTTTATTCGCATTTGTTCATGTTTTATTTTTGATCCTTCATCAATTCCGAAATAGTTATACACTCCTTCTTGCTCAAGTTCTTTTATATTGCTTTCCTGTCCCAGGCTGATGTTTTCTTGGTGCTACAGCTTTCCTGCTTTAAAGGTTGCTTTTGCACATTTTTCAAGACCAAATGACATTCTTATATCATTTGAAAAAGTTTTGACCACTTGGATTTCTGTTTTATGTTCCTCATCTGATGAACATACAGTTTTAAATCATCCACAAAAAGAAGAGAAGTCTTTACACTTTGTTGTCTTCTGAGAGCCAAATTGTAGCCATGATCTAATCTATTAAGTAGACAGCGTAATGAGTTAAGGGCAAGACAAAATAGCAGCGGTAACAAAGAGTCACCCTGGAATATCCCCCTTTGAATTTTTATCCATCCGTCCTCAATCCCTTTTTCCGCATTTTGCACATGGGGTCAGGGTGTCACTTCAACAGTGAAAATCATCTTGAGCTAAGGTTTAGACCACCGGGTGGCAAGACCTGCCACGGTAGTTCATCTGTACCATTCACTCGCACACATACTCTTAGCTATGGCCAATTTAAAGTGTTCTATCCACCTACTGCACATCCTTGGAATGTGAGAGGAAACCAGAATAATAATTTGTCCTTTATCATGGCTTAACTGCAAAGCATTTTCCTTGTATTTCAGGGTAGCTGTAATGTAATCGATCAGTGTAGGGTGTATCTTATATATTTTTAAGCAGTCTTTTATCCATGAATATGGAATGCTCTCAAATGCTTTTCTGTAGTCTATCCATGCCATACTTAGAGTCTTCCCCTTTTTACAGTTCTCCATTATGATTTTATTTAACAACAAATAATCATTTGTTCCATATGACTTTCTTTTGTTACCCTTTTGTTTTGTTGATACAATGCTACAATAAAATAGTTCACTTTGGTGCAAATTGCCCCTTTAGAACTCATCACTGCTCTGCCCTTAAAAAACTAAATTGTTTTGAACTCCCACATCATGTACACTATAGTCAGCTACTACTAGCTCATACTCTAATATTCTACACTGATAATCATCTGCCACTAAACGGCATGCTTCAACACTACCACTCCACCAAAACTCTTCGGTCTAAAGACAAACTCCTCTTCTCTGTTACTAAAGCACATAATGCATTGGGAGCTTCCTTATACTCAAACTCTGTAGCTTCCCTATGGAATGCCCTCCCACATGCTCTCAGACATCTTGAATACCATGAAGCATTCAAAGCACATCTAAGAAAACACCTCTCAACATCCTGGCTGTGTAGTTGTACATCTCCAAGATAAGCATAGCATCTTTGCTTCTTCCTCCTCTGCCTATCTCTGCCATCTTCTTCTCTCTCACCAACTATCACTCAGTCTTCACCCAAATGACCTTCCACCTGTACCCCTCTTAACTCTTTTACCACTCATTTCAGTTATATCTCTTAACTAAATCAACCTTTTTACTTTCCACCTGTTGTAAGTAACTCAGTACACTGTATTTCAACATCTGTACTATTGTATAGTTATATAACTATATCTATATAGAATAAAATTAGTAGAAGAAGTCTTACTTCTTCAGATATATAGTTACTATCTTATCTATTTTGACATTGTAAGATGTATTTTAATTGTATTTTGCCTGATATTGTTGATATTAAATAACTTAAAAGATTTTTTTTGCACTGGGTGTACTAGAGCTTTTCTCCACAGGCCTCTGCTGAAAAGGGTCTTCTGTGCCCAAATGGACTTAACTGGTCAACAAGTGTAAAATAAACAATAAATAAAATGTGCCAATCTACACCCTTTATAACTATTCCATAATCTGTAGATCCTCTTATCCATTCCTTTTGCCATTCCTTTTCCAGCTTTTCCTACCTTTTTCTCCTCCCCCAATTTTGATCCCTACTAACATAAATCCAGTATTCTCCAGATCCCTTCCACTTTGCCCTTACAATTTACTTTTTATCCAATTTGCTTTACCTTAAATTTGTTTTGCTTTGCATTTGTTGTATTTTAAACCTGCCTTTATCTTGGGAGTTTTAAAAGTAATTAAGGCAAGCTAGGAAATATTTATTTTCGGTTCTCTGCCTGACTGCAAAGAGATTAAGGGTAGGTAATATGTGAGTGAATCTGAAAAGTAGCATTTATTACTTAAGGTTAGCAGAAAAGGAAAAGGTTTTAATCTTTTGAAGCTGTACGTGTCCTGTTGCTGTCGTGAGACTAAGTTTGCCATTCACTCTTTCTCTGTTAACCTATAACCTATAAACTCATGTTCTTGAGGTCAAGCCTCTTTTATACATTTGACTTTGGAACTCCTCCCAATTTCATTGTGTCTGCTCATTCTAATGAGTGCTAGCAGTTCAAACTAGGAAAACCTTCACATTACACTGTTAAAACTTCACTTATTCTCCCTTTCATATCTTTCTCCTGTTTAGTGTACACTGCAGGACAAAGAGTATTACTCCATTTTGTTCCATCTTACTTTTAAATCACAAACATCTGGGAAAGCATGCCAGTCACTCATAGCCTACAAACCACATCTCAGGTGTCAGTTTTTGATTAGATCTTCTGTTTTGTACCTGGTGAGAGCAGGAGCACAAGAATATTATTTTTCTGCCATCCTAGAGACTAACAATCACTGGAAAGCCTGAAAACTGTTTCTTAGAAGCCATTTTGAGATTAGTGCTACTAGTTTGCTCTTGGTGAGAAAAGGAGCACAGAAACATCTACTCCCGATTGTCTTTAAAGGGCATTATGTAAGGGACTTCCTGTCTGCTCTTGTTTTGAACATTGTGCAGCTTAGCTCCCTTGCACTGAGCTACTGTATGTGTTATCCAGGTAATCTTTAAGGAGAGAGCTTCAAGAAGCCTACAGGCCCATAAAACATTTGGATGAGACTGCTGATTGCCAAAAAACCTGTCATCTGCTTATTAAAAACCAGCTTGGAATTACTACTATCATTTTGCTACTGGTGAGAGAAGAAAAAAAGGGTAATTGAGTCTTAGCTGATTGTAACTGGAGTGAGACCAGTAATAGTAATAGCCTGGTAGTAGTCAGCAGGAGAATCACAACTATTTATCATTCTTGGATAACCCAGTAGGTTGCTAAATTAGTGAGTTTTTGTTGAAATTTGTTTACTGACAGGTTCACACTAAATGTCACATTGCTCTGTATGTTTAGACTTTGTTTTAGTCAGATAGCACATCCAGTATTACAACACACAATTGTAAGCACCTGAAACCACGGATTTGTATTTTCCAACTGTCTCTGTTGCCAGTCTAGTTAAAATGGACACCACAAGACAATATAGCAATTGGTTCACGTTTATCAATGGCCACCTTGCATAAACCAGTGGACACGGTGTCTGAGAGATGTACTTATACAGTGTTAGTGGAGGCAAAGCTCTAGTACAAAGTCACAACAAATAACAAGCAGGTTGTCAGTACCACAAAACACTACACAAAATAAAGCACACACAGCTCAGACTAAACACATACACCATCACATGCTAAGGCTCTTAAAAATAACCTACCTAAACCACAAAGGCCTCCTAAAAATAATGTAAAATACAAGTACCCCCAGCAACCTCACAAACTCATAACACTGGCAGCACCCACCATAAAACATAGATCTAAGAGTCACGCTGACTCATTTCAAAAACCCATAATCAGGAGTGGCCTTAGGTCAACTGGTGCCCTAGGCAAAGGGGCACCACGGCACCCCCCACCACACCACCCAGTGCCCCCACCCTGATCTACCTACACCAAATAAATACTGGAAAAGTGCTCCTACTAAAGCGATACCCTAGGCGGCCGCCTAGTTTCCCTATGCCTAAGGCCGGCTTTGCCCATAAGGCAAACCTCCACATAATCCAATCTTCTAGTCATAGGAGACTCCATAGTGAGACACACTGATGAACCACTCACCAAGCTGAGCAAAAAGAGGGCTACACTCATTTGCTTATCAAGCAACAGCATTCACCCACATTACACAAGCACCGTATGTATACATATGACCTAGTCATAATACATGTGGGTGTAAATTACTTCAGACATACCTCCCTAAACTATATGAAGAGAAACATAATGGGCCTCTCAGAATATGTCTGGGGCAGGTATGAATCCACAGTTGAGCAGCAAGGGTGCCGGAACCATAGAGTAAGGGGGAGGGAGCGCCCCCCCCACACACACTTTTACATCTCCAAGACCTCTCTCTTATGGAAAAATTAAAATTGTTTTGGAGCTTTTCTCCCTGGGCTTCAGCTGAAAATTGACAGCTCTGTCCAGTCAAACCTCCCCAATAAACAAATGTAAAATAAAATAAAGAAATAAAATAAAATTAATGAAGCAACCTATTTACCAGAAAAAAATCCATGGTGGTGTTTTTCTTTAAGGAGGACCATATGTGCACTGCATGCTAATATGGAAAACACAAGCGCACAGAAATTAAACTAACTGGCTGTTCCATTGTTTAAGTTTGTGTTTTTTGGTACAAGATACAGCTTTTAAGGAGAGTTATGCTACCCACCCGAGTGCTGATCATTACTGCCAGAACAGTAAGGAGAGTTTTGCTGATTCATGATGTCCGTGATGTGATATTTTCTTATCAAATTTATTTAGGTACCGTTTTTAAGAAGAGGAGAGATTTCTGTTGCCCCTGGTTGCTAGGAGAGAAGTGTGTGTGTTTTCTGCTGCCCCTAATTGCTAGGAGAGGAGTATGTGTTTCCTGCTGTGGTAGTGCTAACAGTACAAATCTATTTGTTTTGTTTCTAACCTACCTTAAGTCTTTCAGTATTGTAGGGAATTACAGTCATTATAATGAAATTATTAAATGAGTAAACATGTTTGGGAGTTTTGTGGCTTCTTTTTTTTTTGTTTGTAATTATGTTTTAATCCTATTGTTACTGTACACTTTGTATGGCATGGGAAGCATAACACAGTACCCCAGGCAGTCAATCATAAAATAAGTGACAGGTTGACATGAAAGGAGGCACTCTGTGTGAACCATTACTCTTGATTCTTATCTGGCTTGATATTTTGCTATAAGGAAATTAGAATATAGTCATAGTTTGAGTCATGGCAAATAAGAGTCAGAAAGCTACCGAATGTGTGTGCATCCTGTTAAGTATGGGTGCAGACTTACTGACTAGCTGTATACTTAGTGCCCTGAGTATATCACTATCTGACATACTGCACTGTACCTGCTCGTGGGCTTGGTAATGAACAGCGGCTACCTGGTGATGTTTTCTCTATTGGTTAAATGGTACAATGGTGTACTGTACAAACTGCAGCTGTATGTGGGACTGTGACACTGACAGCCATGTGACATCATACTATATAGCATATGAAAATCAAATTTTGTTTCCCCAGAGAGTTGTCCAGTTGTACAAAACTTATAATCAGACTGAAAAATCCTTTTGCTTGAAAATAAAACTGTAATAGGGAAAGTGTCTTGCAAGACTATAAAATTGCAGGTGAAAAGAAAGAAGCAACATTTACAGTGCAGGGAGACCTTTGAAAATGTATCGCTGAGACCAACAGTGTTCATAAAAGAAGATAAAATTAGTTAAAGACTGCATGCTTATTATGTGTGTGCCAAGTGCAGTCTGCTGACAAGTTGGTTGGTCATCTATCTTGGGGTTATTTAGCATCTCAGTTTCAATGAAAAATTAAAATGATATAAAGTTGGGGGGGGCTTCATTATTCTTCTTCCTGGTTAGGGGTCACCACAGCAGATCACCTGTCCACTCATGATTGGCAGTGGAGGTTTTATGGTGCCGAGTTGCCAGCCCAGCATCGAACCTTCCATAGAAGGCACACACTCACACCTAGGGCCAATTTAGAATGTCCAGTCCACTTACAGCATGTCTTTGGGATGTGGGAGGAAACAGGAGCACCTGGAGGAAACCCATGTGACCACAGGGAGAACTTTCAGACTCTGCACAGAAGGCATCCCAGATGAGAATTGAACCAGAGAGCCTCTTGCTGTGAGGTGGCAATGCTAACCTTTACACCACTGGGTAGTCTAAATAAGAAGAATGTTTAATACATTTTTAGCACAGTAATACTTAATCGACTCACTCTATTGGAGCTCTAGAGGTATGCACTTTATAGCAATGGTTGCATACTGTGCTTTGTGACCAATTCAAGTTCTGTCCTCACAGTTTAACCAAATGTTTATATCTCTGGAGCTGTAAGTTTTAATAAAGAAGTGTAAGTGCCAGCCTTTTCAGCATAAAATCTTTACACTGGTAGTGTTCATTAGATTCTAGGCCTAAATTGGATTTTGTAAGTTATAATAAACACAGTAAATATTAATTTTATTGTATTTTGTAAATGACAACATTATCTCAGTAACCACTCAAGCTGCATGCATACTGCTAGCAGAATTTTGTTCATCCATCTATGAACTTTCTTATGAAGCTAGGCAGTTCTATCCATGTTGCTTGTTTTTTTTCAAATAGAGAAATGTGAAAATTATGATACTATAAATATATGAACAGCAATTAATATCTGTTTAGCAGCACTAGACAGAGGTCATATATTAGGGCAGTTGTGTTGCCCATCATGTAACCTTTAAGATGAAATTTTTCAGAAGTTTATTTTTAGAGTATATTTGGAATTATTAATACAGCTATGAACAAGCTACATTAGATGCCCAGAGGTGTCAGTAAGGTATAATAACATAAATATCTCAAGGTGGCACTAGACTATATGAGCTGAAGAGGATTTTCATAACTATCAGTTGTACTACTTCAATTATTGGAAACATATTTCAAGTAATCAGCTGCACAATGTTTGTTTTAGCGACTGTGAACCCTTAGTAGCAGGTCATTTTCATACACACTGCTTGCATTAGCTCAGCTGGTATGCAAGTATCAGTATGCTAGGCACATGTTTTATAAATTATGTTTACATTTGTTTATAAAGCCTTCAGAAATACTCAGTCCAGGTATTTAAACTGAATGTTGTGGAGAGATATATTACAGAGGCTACCACTGCTCCAGAACAGACTATCCATTCAAGTAAAACAAAGCTTATCCCTGTCCATATTCAAATGCAATTGGATCTAAGGATGGGTAATAGAAAATGGAGAGAGGCAGTTCCTAAATGCTGCATCCCTTATACAGGTCCCCTCAAATTATCTATAGTATGATCACAGTTATTCTCACTAGGGCTAATATACAATTATCAGCCATGGGATAAGTAAGACCAATCAGGAAATGTTAATTCAAGCACCAAAAGGGAATGCCGTCCAAGTGAACCTATGTTGTGGTAGTAAATAGTTTAAAAAAATGCCCTTTTTAGATCACTATGTGCCCCTCTCACCCTCTGCCCCCCTCCCCTAGTCTTCAACAGCTTCTGGCACCTATATTGAGCAGCATTCTACCATCACCTAGAATGATGCCACAGTATGAACAAAATGTTATTGTTTTCAGCAACTGGCTTAGCTTCTGGTGTTATTCAAAGGGGGTACAATATATATCAGCCTGGAAAGAGATGGTGCACAAGCCTAACTGATTTGCCAGGGATGTCCCACACCTCTCTGCCTCCATGGCTTTTGTATATTGACTAAATCCTTGTCCAGCCTATAGTAGCTTTTTCCGGAAATGCCAGACTTCCAAAGCTTCCAATATAATAAACAGAATCTGGATAACATTAAGGTATTGCTGCTCAGTGTTTGGTACCTCATCAAAACCTTCACTCCCTGCAAGCTCTCCTTACCCTGCAAACCATTGATTTATGCATAATCATGGATGTCTGGTTCAAAAGCAACAAAAAGTGCTCCAGCAGTGCTGGGCTTCACTGCCTATCTCACATTCAGGACAACTGTATTAGATGTAGTAAAGGCATTAGTGTATCCATATTCCTAAAACAAATTTCACCTACAGATACAGATATGATAATGACGTGGAACTCCTCCATCTTCATTTTTCTCTTAACAAAATCCACTGTCATAATATAGCTAACTACATGACCATCATCTAAGACCCTCACAGTCCTCACCTCCTAAATAACTAGTATGGAGTTCCTATGTAGTAAAGCAAACATCATTCTCCAAGGAGACTTTAACTACCCTTTTGTAAGCTTGGAAAAGTGCATATCCTCAAACACGCATGCCCAGAAATTACTGGACTTCATCAATACCAGCTGTCTGGAGCAAGAAGTCTATACCCCAACCTGGGTCTTGGGACCAAATTCTGGATTTGCTCTTTGCCAATATGCAGCTATCCCCCTCAGAAATAAATACAATGCATAATTTAAAAAAAGCCCTTCTGGAGGAACCCTGATATAAACAAGTTCTATAATAAAAGAAACAAATTGCCCACAAAAATCAATTTAGCTCTCAAGGCACAAAAAATGCTCTTGGTACACAAAGCAAGTAACTCAAGATCCCAATCAAATAAACCAAAGCAACATATGAGGTAAAAATGGCTTCCCAGGTCAAGGATAACCACATAGCCTTCTTTAACTGTGTTAAAAACCTCAAAAAAAAAAAAAACAGCACTGTGCATAACTAATAGTAACTGATATCACATATGTGGACTCAGAGGACATTGTCAGTTTATTAACAGACAAATTAAACTCAACCCTCCCCCCACCAATATTTTCTGGTCAGATACTTACATCTGCTACCCCTGAAATCTCCCAAGAAGAAGCCCTCAAGGTGCTATCTAAGGTCAAGAATGCTATTTCTATGGAGCAAGACAACATACCTGGCTGTCTACTGCTCAGCCTAAAGCATGATTCACAGACAAACTCTCCTAGCTAAATGTTAAACCCTGTGTAACTAATTGGATATCAAATTGGCTCACAGAGAGACCCCATGAAATTAGAGTGGGAAGTTCTACCTCCTACAAAAGACTTGTCACCAGTGATGTACCTCAGAGTTCAGTCCTTGGGCCACTTCTCTTAGGAATTTACTTCTTGGAGGTCAAAGCTAATGTTAAGGATTTGTGGCTGACCAAGTATTGTCATAATCTTCCCAGTGGATACAATGAGCTTTCAAGAAGGTGTCAAAACCATGGTCTATAACTAAATACCAAGAAATGCATAATTGCATCCTTTGCAAATGTGACTCCACTTGTAACTAACGCACTGACAGCAAACCCCTGAAACATGATCTTGTAGTAAGGGATCTGAGAACCTATATTGACTGTCCTTTGATCATCACATGTCAACTATTGTAAGGAAGTCTGTTTTCATTATACTTCTTGCATTTAAAGATATGGCATCTAGATCCAGAGTATAATCATTGTACTGTACTCTGTACTCATTAGGCTGGTCATTGAGTGCAATTGCCCTTTCAGTTTGTACTTGTCACAAATAGAATGACCCCGTTGCTTCCTTCTTGAGAAAATCAAGGGCCTAAATCACAAAAGCTATGTGGAGCATCTCAGTATTATACCGCATATGCAATATGTTACATTAACATAAGTTGATATGGACTCTTGTTAGCTAATGTGGAGCTATTCTGCCCAGGCCTCTGCTGTAAATAGACCTAGTCCAGTCAGAATTTCCTGGTAAACCAATGTAAAATAAAATAAATAAAAAAAAAATAAATGTAGAACCTCAAAAGAGCATATCTTCTCAGACCATTTGCAAGTCCAATGGTGGCATAAACAACCTCTGAGAGGTGATCTCGGTGTCTTCTGTAACTACATAAAACATGTTAGAGGGACAGGTATGTATCATAGAGACTTCATCTTCTGTTGAACTGTTTTAGACTTCACATAAAGTAAATGGATCCATACGGATCACCGAAAGACACCATAACTGAAAGAGATTTGGCCGGGCATACTTGCGTGAAAGTGATTTTCACCGAAAAGCACTTTCGCCTAAGTATGCATGTTGCAGAGATCACACTAGAGTGGGGATAAGGGAAAATTCCATTTTCCCCACTGTAATGTGACCTCGGAGTGAGAATATTTAAGTGGGGGGGGGTGTGCAGGGGGACTGGCTCCCCTGCAAAAACGTAAAAGCAATGTTTTATTTTTTTTTAAACACACTTTAACGAAAGTGCTTTTTCGGTGAAAGTGCTTTTGTTAAAGTGTGTTCGGTAAGTGTGGATTCGGACTATTAGATCCAAAGTAAAGTACTTCTCTTACTCTATTCAAATGTAATTTAGACAAATGGCTGAGTAACTACAAATTCAACCCCAAGGTTTAACATTTTTGTTACTCATGGACAAGAGTGTGATTTAAATGTACCAACATACCTTTGTTATGCCCTTATTTGTGTTATTTGTACATAAAATATAAAAGCTAAAAACTCTCACTAGAAAACAGGCTGGGTCTCTTAAGAGCCTCATACGTCAATAGCCTAGTAGTACCTATGAGTCTATGAGCATATAAACAAAATAAATCTCACAAATCCCAAATCTATTTCTAGTCCTTTTCCTCATAGTTTCCCATTTTAGGTCTCTGTTTAACCTCCCCATGAGTTATTTCCAGTTTTGGAAAAACAAAAAAAAAAAGCATTTAACATATATCCAAAATGACCAAAGGAAATGTAACCTTATCATTTCAACATGTTAATCAGAATAATGAATGAAACTTAAAATAAATTAAAAATTAAATATTATTATTATTCATGACTAAATCAATATTCATTAAGAATTTTAATACAAATTAAATTAAAAAAGAGCTATACTAACCTAACCACCTACATTACATATGAGGTATATCATATATTGCCAAACCAATATAATATTTATGTAGGCAAAGTATTTCTTTCTGATAAAGTCTGGATTATTCAAATATAACCCCTGGGATTCATTAACATTAACAATCATGTAGCCTTCACATTAAGCCTAAATGATTTAAGCATGTTAACGCAATGTGTAGCAGTGCCAATCCAATATGCATGCTGCTCATCCTGCATACACGTTTGCAAGCACCTTTTCATAGCCAGCAATAGTGCTCACCACCAGGACAACTAAAAAGAATATTAAAAGTTAACCTTTTTAGTTGTTTTTTAGTGAATTCTTAATTGCATGATTATTTAATTGATTAAATGCATTTATTTAAATGTATGCTTACCAGCAGAAAGATGTACTCTAAAAAGGCTTTTCTGTAAGCTGAGGCATCAGCTAAGTGTTATTTGCTCTTAATGGTAAAAGAGTTTGAAGTTTTGTTCTTAATGTTTACTGCAGAAGTTACTTTTTTATTTTAATAAATCAGTCTGTGTACTAAACTGAGTGAATTCATCTGGCCTGGAACTTGTGGTGTGATGTTTGCAAGCACCTTTTCGGGGCCAGCAATGGTGTTCACCAGCTTGGGAAGGTGCTTGCAAGTGACAGCACAGAATGTAAACAAAACAGATTGCCTCTAAGCAAACCTAATATATGAGCAAATGCTGTAGCCCAGAAATATTAAGGGCAAGTACAGCGAATGAATTCTGAAGGTGGGGGAATTGTACACAAATAATATTGGTAGAACTGTATAAGTAGCGAAGAGGGAAGGGGAAATGGGGAGGTGTACCTATATACTGCAGGCAAATATGCTGAAGTGTCAAAGAAACATTTGTAATATAAATACTACCACACTGATGTAATGATAATGTCAATGGCAATATCTGAGTTATGCACATAAATAAAAATGAACATACTAACAAAGAATGTGATGGGGATATAAAGCTGCAGTGTAAGAAAGGGGAGTTAACATGTAATATACCTGTTAATAAAATGCAGAGTGGTGATAACAGTTAGCAAGGACAGAAGGTACATTATGGAATGAATAAATAGACTGCACTTATTGCATAAGAGATGTATATACCAGGAATATATGTATGTAACACTGCTATATTCTCCACCTCAGCATGTACACACAAGAACAAATTAACCTTTCAGCTGTCAGACAATGCATATCAGAAATGGGCATGTTTTGCGGATAAATGTGAGCTGCAACCCATAAGAAAGTAGTTTAGCACCCACAGACATGTAATAAATAAGCAAGTGTTGTATAGTCATGTAACTGCTAAATGGTAATATAATAACACTCAACATACATAAGTGACAAATGACAACATAGTTCGGATGACATTTTAGGATTACAAGTTTTCCACTGGTAATTTGCAAACATCAGACATCATTATACTGGACATGTTCACACTGAATTACAGGGAGTAGTAACAAAACAATTTAATAGGAAAAGCACACAAAGTGTCATAACAGATGACCATTCGCCCTTTATGATGGTCTGGCAGCATGCCATATAGTATGAAATATTTTTTACGTAAGCTGTCATCTGTCATTAAACTGTATAGAGTGAAGAAACTAATTGCAATGATAATGAAATGTTTGGATGAGGACATGCAATACAGAGCATCATTATTCTACAAATAGTTAATGCTGTGAGCAATGAATGACATAATATGCATTATGTCATTTTCAAACATATGCCAGAAAAGATATTAGAAAGATGCATAACAATCATGGACACCACAGAACTACACATATCAGTTATGTCATGAAGAACACCCTGGAAGGGCTTACAACACTTTCATTTCATAAGCTGTATGGATGTCCTACCATGTAGGACAATAGCCTGAAAAAAGTGGCCCTGTGACTGTGCCATAACAATCATCTGTGTGTAAGACATTACTGTCCAAAAATATTTGTCTGACAGACAGATGTTATCAGATTCAAATCCCTGCCTATTACATTCGACTCTCTACAGACCTCTGTATTGACTGCATGTGTCACAGGACATAGCAGTGGAGACTGTCGCATTTAACTGAAATCAACGTCTGAAGTAAGAAAGGAGTTACACATATAATGTGAATAATCTAATTTAGTCAAAATGCTGAAAAGAAGCTACAAATGTTACTGTCCACACAACAGTGACCAGTACAATATCAATACTCCTTTGACAAGAAAGATGTTTTTATTGTATAGTACAATCACTGCCCCAGAATTAAACCACATTCTATCTCTGCAGGTATGTTATACAAGCCAGTAGTCAAAGCACATGCCACAGGAGCAGTCACAGCATGACATGCCCCAAATTACCTTTTCACTGTCATGCAGTCACAACCTGTGATTATATATCATTGTCCAACATAAAAATGGATACGAATAAATAGATACAGTGGTGTTTGTGTAACATCAGTACATTCATATAATGTGGCCCTTTTTGGGAATTGAACAGTAGGCTATGGAACTCTACCAAATAATGACATGTGGATGAAACACAAGTGCCACAGTGGAAGTCTTAACTCAAATGTGACACTCCACATATCCTAACTTATTACATCATATGTATATGTCGTAAACAATCTCTTTGAGATAAAAGGGATAGGGAGGCCTCTCTCACTGTAAGTGGACACATTATAACTGCAGTGGATTCCATTCATGCACTACAGTACAAGGCCATACAATGCTAACGGTAACTGAATGTGAATATTGAATACATGAGCATTTGACTGCAGAAAATACATGATACTGTACAGAATGAATGCACCACTGTAGAAGTACCACTACAGTTGTAAGATGTGTTGGTTTTTCAAAGCATTACATCATGTTATTGCTAAAAGGGATACGTGTGCCTGTAGTTGCTGTACTAAGGCATCAGCATACAGAATGTTGTTTCTTTCCATTATGGCAGAGGACAACTCTTACTACGTATGTTATGTAAGGAAAATGTAATCACATGATATTATTACTCTAAATAAAAGCATTGCATTGTGTAAAAATATCATAGCTTTTTGTAAGAGAAATCCACATCTGTACATGTACACAGCAGATAGGTTTGGCAAAAGTGTTAGTGACATGTACAGTCATAATAAGACTGACACAACATAGTCTGAGCAGTAATGGCTGGATTTGAACTAAGCACCTAAAAATTGCAAGCTACAGATTAGTACCTGAATTGCAAGCACCACATGACATAATTGTGTTACAACTGTGACAGGACACAGTTGAAAGAATGACATCACTGCTGTTCATTAGCTGGATGTTTATGCTAAAAAGTGGTCAAAGGGCACAATAACACTCTATAGCTACACATCATATATATCTCTGAAGAGTAGTATGCACAGTATGAGAGTAAAAGCACACTCACAGATGGCCTCAAACATCCTACCTATGTATTTATACAATGTACAAAGCACAGTATCAAAGTCACACAACACAGGAGAGGTTCCACTACAATTGTGAGATACTGCATTTATGTAGTATCATCTGATCACTGTGTTACCAAAAAGTTATTTCCCCTGGGGATTTGCTAGTTTATCACTACGCCATGGTAAATACCTCTCATATGTGGAAAGGTGCTTAAAGGGAGATGTGAGGTAACTAACTGTATATGACAGTAATCATACTCACACTATTTAAGCAAGAATGGACTGAAACCGCCTATTTAGCTAGTTATACAATGTATACAGCACATCAGCAGCAGCCAACACTACAGGAGAATCTGGTGTACACGTGAGGCATAGACCATCTATGATTGGATCATATCAGTAGTGTATTGCCAAGTAGATGTGTGGCTAAAATGACGTTTACAGCCATCTGGAGTTGTAAATGTTACCACTTTAAATGCATATAAACCAGTCCGGAATTCATTTATTCATTTACAGTCACACACACATGCACACATGCACACACACACACACACACACACACACACACACACACACACACACACACACACACACACACACACACACACAGTCATAGAAGTTAACCGCTGCTATATTTGAACCTCCTACCTATTTACATATTCAAGAGAATAGTGTAAGAAAAGCAACAGGAGGAGTTTGACTTTTATAAAGTGTGACAGTATACCTTGGAAAGAATGACCTCATCAATGTGTTGCATAGAAGATATGCTTGCGAAAGGTGGAATAATGGGATGATGGAGACATCTAGCATTTTAAAATGTTTCTTCAGAGAAGAAGTTGATTGAGCACAATTGTGTTGGAGGACATGCTCCCCTGACTCTATAAACCCCCACACAAGTATTCCACATTGAGCACTAAACCTCCTACCTATCTAGTTACACAATATATACAGCTCAGTATTAGTTGCAAGCACCCCAGGAGAAGCCTGACTGTTAAGGGGAGACAATATACTTTTGCCAGGATGAACTCCTCATTGTGTTCCAAAGCAGATGTTTCTGTTAATAGTGGGATAAGGGAGCTGTGTGCAAAGTGAAATTAATTCCCCTCAATGGATACAGCACAAAGCATTGCACACACAAAGAAACAAGTCCCCACATTGTGTAACTTGATAGTTAGGAGGTTTGATGCTCAGTTGATAGAGCAAAGTATGAATAGCAAACACCCAAGGAGGAGTCTGAATCTTAAGGCAATAGAGTTTACTATTGTCAGTATGACATGATCATTGTATTGCAGAGAGGATGTTTTTGTTAAAAGTTGGATAAGGGAGGTGTGGGCAAAGTTAAATAGATTTTTCTTATGAGACATAGATATAGCACCAAATATAGCACCAAGCTTTACACATACAAATTTCTCACATCGAGCATCAAACCTTCTGCTTATCTAATTGCATAATCTATAGAGTATAGTATTAGTTGCAAGCACCACAGGAGAAGTCTAAATTTAAGGATATGAAAAAGCACATTTGCATTTGTTGAAAATCCACTGTTTGTAACAGATGGTACTGTGCATCACAGGTTTTGGAGCAAATGTGTATGTGTGCATAGGACGGTGTAACAGCACTCTGATTATCCCATGTAATTACATACTTCTCTAATAAGATTTATATACTGTCCTTCATGTATATTGTGTTACCGTGAGGGAGTATGGAATGTCAATCAAACTTTCCTGTAACTTCACTCCAGGATAATTGCATGCTTGCCTTGTCTCATACTTGGAAAATGTGAATTGACAAGGCAAACAGACAACTCCCACATAGGACAATGCACTACATAATAACAGTGATGTGTTATATGTGAATAGATTAACCAAACCTGTAACACAGTTACAAGTGTGACTATTGGGGAGCAGACATACATTAACTGACTAACTTAACTGTCAGCATAACCATGAAATCAAAATAACCCATTGACAAAATTAATACAGACATACACACTTTATGGAACCTACACCAATAATTATTTGCTTTTCTTTTTTATTTTACTCACTGACAGAAGTATAGTGCTGCCAAGCTGAGTTGCTCTGGTGATGGCAAAGTATTAGTGCATGTGTAATCATATCTTGAAATGTTGAACTTAGAATGGGAATTGACAGTAATCTATGTTGCTCTACATGACCTTTTGTGCAGAGAAGCATTATACATTTACATCCATGTGTTAATCTATACAGAAATCATGTGTTGTGGTCATGTGTCAGGTGTCATGATTCACACATTGGTCATGACATTTGCAATTAGTGCATCCTTATATGTATGCTACAGGTATATTATGAAATAAATTAATGACCAAGACTGTTACTGCTGGTGCAGACATGGGTTAGGGAAACAGTTCTGAATCACAGAGGTTTATTGGATGAAACAGTATTGGTGGGAAGAGTTGGACAGTTGTTGACAGGAATACACAATACAAACATAATAACATGGTAGTGCATATGTCATTATGCACATATTTGTGTTATGTTACTTTTTGGTTTATCACCATAATTACTCATGGAGGATCTGCACAAGACAGCCTTCATAATAGGGAGCAGGCACATGAATATAACTGCAAGATAATAGTGCATTAAGGAAAGCTGTAGTCAACACTTACACCCACAGGAGCCATACAAATCATTCTGAAACATTTTTTTCATCCATCTGTATTCAAAGTGTTAGATTGTTCCAAGAAAAACTTTTACCTCTGATTATTATCTAAACACATCATGCAGGAAGTCATACTTCTAATAGTTCACATGTGACAGCAGATTTGAGAAAATAAGAATGTATGTATTCATCTTCATTACCCTTTTGACTATGTATGTACTGGTAGTTATCTGTGCATCCATCTCTTCAGCCTGTTGAAAAGTATATTAAACTTAGTAAACATAGCTAAGCACAGAGGTACAAAGTGCAACAGAATAATATGGCTGTAGGCAAAAAAAAAAAAAAATCTGAGGATATTGCCCTAATCTGTGTACTTCCATTGAGCTTTCATTGCATTTGTTGCCACACATTGCACAAATGCAGAGTTGGAAGAATAATGATACAGAAGGGAGAAGTTACATCGATAAGGTGAGATGGAGGCAGGGACAAAGTAGCTTATGACAGAAGCATAACGGTGTGTCATAACAATATGTAGCAGACTGGTACACATAAAACAGTGTACCCAAAATAGTCAGTAATACTTATCTAATGTCTGGATTAGAATCTTTGAAAGCAGTCAAAAATCTATCTGTACATGTGAGCATTATCTCATCACAGCACAAAGGAATTAGTACTTCATAACATTTAATAACACAATTAAAGCACAGTGATAATTTAGTGAAGCAGAAGGGATGAACAGAGAGAGACAAAGACATGCAGAGAGGAAGAACAACAATATGTTTGTGGTACATGTAGGAACATCTGCATAGTGTGTACCTTTTACTTATGTCTTCATTAATCTGTCATGCTCTGTACAATAAAGTGCTTGCTACAGAGAGAAATAAGGGGTAGGAGAGTACTACAAACATGAAGATATAAGTAGGATAAGTTAACTTAATAAGGCTTCCTGTTGGAGCTGCAATGTTTTGCAAATGATATCTTGTACTATTCAAATGTTATGTTAATGCAATGTTGTATATGGAGAGAAATACAAACATTTGCAGTTAAATATATGAGAGGAATGTAAAATGTCATGAAATAATCTGACCTACAGCTGTAATTGAATCCATGACACTATGCAAAAGCATCAATCTACAAAAGGGGTAATTATATCAATACGTCACAAAGGAACTCCTTCTTTATTACATCCTGCAGCCTAAGAACAGTTACATTAACTGTTTCACTGTACTGACTTTTGTCTTCCTTCACAATGTATTGCCACAGTACATTAGAGCTAAGCACATTGCATGAAAGTAACTGAACCATTGTGGATTAGATTGAAATCATCAGCTTTTGCAATAAGAAGTTTAACAGCATTCACCATCACTCAGCATTTTTGCACTATGCCAACCTTCACACAAATGCTGAGGATATAAAGTGAAGCCTTTTCCATGGGCCATATCTGGTCATGTGTGTTTGAATCGAATTTTGACCAGATTAAATGAGTGAAGAAGGATAGGACAGTTTTGAAAACTGGGTTGACAAGCAGAGAGTAGGACACAGGAGAAAGAATACTTGAATTTGAAGGAGGGTGGTGGGAGATCATCATGGCTACCTACCTCTTCACAACATTAATGTACAATTGTACCCACATTTTTATGACTGTGGAGTTTCTCCACACCAGTGATGGGTGACAACAACAGAACAATGTTGTATGGCCAATTGGACCACTAACATATTTCCATCTATTTATTCAGCAGCTCCTTAAGTTTTATCCAGATGTTGTAAGATGTGATAATTCTCATTGTTCTCATTTTGATTGTTAGAAGTTCATAATGACAGACATTGGTTGCCATATTTATAAATTCTTTCATCACTGGAGTTTGTTTATTTTTCCATTTTTTTAATAATTTTTTTGCTATTGATAGAAAACCCCATAGAGGTGGGTAGTTTACTTTCTTTATGCATTCAGGTACCAGTGTGTTAAACAAAATGAATGACTTGGTCCTGCTTGCACTTCTTAAGGTCACTATAGTGGTGACAACATTGCCCCCCAATGCATGGAATGCCAGTTGCATTGGAGACAGCCTTGACAAGCTAGTCCAAGCCCTAACTTTATACTGGGACACGGTATAATCCCATTGCAACAACAAATGGCTGTAGTGCTTCATGAAGAGTGCCACAAATATCCTGGACTCCTCAACAAGCCACTTTTGTGCTCTGAATTTAGCACCTTTATCTCATTTACCAGCCATATCTGGAGAAAGCAAGCTAATAATCAGTGTCTGAAATGGACAAAATTCAGATCTCAAGTGTAACTGGTTGTGTTCAAAGGCACACAGCCTTGCCAATTGCATTTGCTCAATTGAAAGCACATAGATTACTTGGCAGACACACTGGCACCATTTACATCAAATGTCACTAAAGGTGTGAAACATAGTATTGAGATTTGCCATGTGTGATGCTCAGCCTATGGACACAAGTTTCAATGTTCAACAATGAAATGCTTAAAAGCACAGCTTTTAATCCTTGCAGTATAGAAGGACAAAGATAATGAACTGTGACATATTGTGATGTTGAGGCTTACACCATGTTAAAACTTTGTTATACCAGCTGGGAATCTAACCCATTGGATAAAGCATGCAAAAACTGGAACGCAACTTATTAATTCTCATTGCCACAGGAGGACTACCTTTTAAGCCTGGTAATAAGAGATACAGTAATTTCAGAAAGAATGGAAAGGGATTGCATTATTATGTAAAAGGCAGAAATTTGGTTTGTAAATATATTTCAGATGGATGCAGTTGCATGAGCTGAGTAATACAGGTTGGGTATGTCACATACATACTTCACAAGACATAACTGTCTTACACACATTAGAATATGTGATGATTCATGATGATTATAACAAAAGTAACACATGCAAGTGAATTTTAAATTAAATATCAACATTGTCATGTTTAAGAAATTGTACACACATTACCTTGAGGTTATATATGAAGCATTAATGATATATGCTAAGTAGAAAAGATTACTTATGCAAGCATTATTGATACATAGGTTCATAGGTAGGTACTAGGCTATCTGCCCGAGGGCATTTTTAAGCCTAGCCAGAGTGTGTCGGCTTTCGCTGCCCCATTGATTAATTAACTGATCCTCTGTCAAGCAAAGCCAATGAAGTGATCCCAGGGGTGTATTTTCTGTTACCCATCCACTCATCAAGTTTCTCTTGAAGAGAGTTAGTGAGGTACTCTGTTTTGTTAGTGAGGGGCTCTGCATCTGCTCTGCCTACATTGCTTGCAATAAATAAGTTTAACATTATTTGTCTTTAGTTTTCCAGTCCTAATCAAAATGTTGCAAGAAATGGGATTCTGACACACTTTGTCAAAGTATGCCATAGACATAGGCAAGTGACACTTGAAATTTCTCCAGTCAGTACTGCCCAGAGTACTGACAGACATGCAATGCTACTAGGCTTCTTTTCGCTACATAAGACAGCCTAAACTACATTTTTTACTTTTTTCCTTAGGCAGTGACCTGTGTTCGTGCACTGCTGAGAGGACAGCAAATGGAAAAGCATTGGAAAAGTGAGAAAAAGCTGACAGTAAAATGAGTTCAATCAATACGTATATCAAGCAAAGACCACAACAGTAAGTGCATTCAAGTCACACATTCATCCTTCTAACATTTCCTTGATACATCAGAACTTTCATTTATGGCATGCATTATCAAGCCTGTAGGTACAGGCAAATAATGTTAAGGAGGACATGTGACAGCTCACATGTAGTTAGCAATACTGACAATGGTTGATTTTCAGACAACACAATGATATCACAAAATGTATGTAAGTATGTAAACAGACCCTCCCCCCTTTAAAATTATTTTATTTATTTTATTTACTTATTTATTATATTTGCTAACTGGGAAAGTCCACTGGGTCTAGTGATGTAGGTGATAGGTGAGCCCATTTTCAGTCAAGGCCTGTGGAGAAACACTCTACAAAGATTTAACAGTATTTACAAGAAATAACAAACAGAAAACTGCATACAGTCACAAAGTTTGGAACAATGGACAGTATATATACAATCACAATGCACGGATTGCAGTTCTACAAGGCATATTACATCATGAATTAGGTTACATGATCTAACCTTATTTACATGAGTAACACACAGCATAGAGTGTATTCAGTCATAATGCTAGGAGTAGTATAAGTACCATGCCCAGATATTTTCATACGTAATAAATATTTGCATAGGAGTATTCAGCAATATGAGTGTACCAATATGAGTGTCAATGTGTGATTCTGAATAATGGGGTTTGTAGGCATGAACAGTGAATCTTGTGAAGACAGAGAGGGTATATGAAGTCAGTTATGGTAAGTGAGCGATGGAAGAGAGTACAGGCATAAGATGGAATAAGGTAGGTGCAATAGTGAAATGAGTCACATTTTATAGAGTGTTGTAGCAACACAGGTGCAATGCCAGAGAGTAGAGAGGTGTTGCCTGAGGGAAATCTTAAAGACAGCAGGATTGCTGTTGGTTCTGATAGAAGGTGGGAGGGGGTTCCATAGTTTTGAGACAGTGAAAGAGTAGAGCATCTGACCAGCTGAGTGATTTGGCTTATCTACTTTCAGCAGCCTTTTGTTTTCAGATATAAGAGTTCTGTTTGGGTGATACATGGTCAGCAGGGAAGAAAGAGAAGGGCAAGCTGAAGGATTATATATGAGTTTATGTGCTGTAGTTGGTTATTTATAAGTGAGATGGAGTGGAAGTTCAAGCCAGTTTAATTGACGTAGGGATGAGCAGTGATGGGATGAGAATTTAGCATCTGTTACAAATTTAGCAATTACTGGATTCAAACTCAATATCAGATGTTTTGTTTCTGTAAACTCACTGTACTTGCACCTTGTACCACAGAAAATTACCTAACTGATATATTTTCTTCACTGATTACTATTCAGAGTGTTGATAGCCCCACAATGACACCAGGCATACTTGCACTACATAAGGCAGCCTAAACTAGATTTTTCACTTTTTTTTCCTTAGGTAATAAACCGTGTTTGCATGCTGCCAAGTGGAGACCAAATGCAAAAGGCATTAGAAATAAATGAGAGAGAATAAGCCAACAGTAAAATGAATTCAGTCAATGGGTATATATAGTAATGACCACAGCAAGAAGTGCATTTAAGTGGCATTCATCCTTTTATTTCTCCTTGCAACATCAGACATGTAAATTGTATAACACATTATCAGACTTGTAATTAATGACAAATGATGTGAAAGTGGACAGACAACAGCTCACATACTGTTAGCATTACTGAGAATAGTGGAGTTTTACACAAGACAGTAATATAAAAATGTTTGTAAATATGTATTTACACCACCCTCTGTAAAATTTATAATTAACTGTATCTGACCCCAGGCATGACATCTCTTATCTGTCTCAATTCATTTCAATTACACTGTATGCCACAGGGACAGTCATTTGAGATGTGGAAGTGTCACTCAATACTGTCGAAAGTGCTGACAAAAGAGCACCATTGCCTGGCATGTTTGCACTACATAAGGCAGGCTAAACTAATTTTTTTTTACTTTTCTTTAGGTAATGAACCATGCTTTCATGCTGCCAACCAGCACACAAATGCAGATAAAAATAATACATATTGAGAATAACTGAAACATGCTTTCTAAACAAGATTTGAACAATGCATCAGGTGGCTTATTTCTCTCAATTCACTTTGTACCACAGAGTTTGACATCTGTCAGATGCATTCTCTGTGGTCATTATTATACAGGGTGTTGAGGGCTGTGTGTCAATACCAGATATATTTGCACTACTGAATGTGAGCCAAATTACATTTATCACTTTTTTCCTTAAACCATGAAAGTTCATTTTGCACTGTCAAGAAGAATGCAAATACAGAAGGCAATATTTAGTAAAAGCATTTGCAAAAATGATTTTGTCTAACAATTTGAAAGAACATGAAATATAGCAATGAGCAGTGCTTCCTCTGCATTACACTGACATGTTCAACCTTCTCATATCTCTTTGCCACATCACAACTATAATTTATGTCTCACAATATCAGGACTTTAGGTACTGTCATGGCAATTGAAAAGAAGACAGGAACAGCAGAAATGTTTTCATTTTTCACACAGTACACACATTTAATATTGAAATAATTTTAAATGGCATCTCTGTCTGTCACCTTTACTCAGTAGTGACCTTACTTGAGTTTCCTACCTCAACACATTCATACACCAAAATGAGTGCCAATATTTATTATGACCTCCCTCAGTAAAATGATCTATGAACAGGTTTCAAACCTTGCATCACCTGTACTGTTTCTTTAAGTTCAATACATTTACACGTTATGCCATAGAGACAGAAGTGTGGCAACTTAAATTTCTTCACTCAGTACTGTCCACTATGCTGAGGAAAACATACAGCTGTGCTATTGATGGCATTCCAAATTAAATTTGTCAGTTTTTACCTTGAGAAGTGAACTGTATTTCATGGGTCTATATTAAGTTAGTGAAATGGCATTACAGCAAATGCTGGTTCACTGACACATATAAAACAAAAGCTGATAACAGCGAAAGCTCAGGTCAGCAATTTTTTTCCAGGGAAAAAAATCACTTGGCCTCAGCCATGACATTGCCTTTTAACCCAGTGTAGTGCAATCTCAGAGTTGGTATATTTAGTTAGGAAGATGTGGGGGGCAAAACCCCTAACTCTGCAGTGTTTTGTATGTTGTGTTTTGTTGGTCTACCAATTTTTTCCCTGGGAAAAAAATCAGCGACCTGGGGTTTTGCTTTTGTCAGCTTTTGTTGAATATGTGTCAGCAAAATGGCATTCGCTGTAATGCCATTTTGCTGATTTAATATAGACCCATATTTCACCACTACTAACTGCTGTTAGTCAAAGGAGCACAGTACTAAATGGCATGTAAACTATCAAGAGATCAAGAGAGAGAGAGAGACATGTACATATAGAAACAAGTACTTAAATGTAAATTCAAATGATTCCTCAAGTTTATCTTGCAACAGGAACCTGTGCATATGTGAACCATCAAACCATCATATTAAGCAGAATCATTTAAGATCATTTCCCATATTATCCAAAGACAAAGACATGTATTAGAAAAGAGAACAAGTCTTTAGATGTGCTCATAATGTGTCATTTTATAAAGTTACATTGAAACAACAACAGAAACAAGGTATGAACCTTGTTCTTT
This sequence comes from Protopterus annectens, assembly GCF_019279795.1. Taxonomy (NCBI): domain Eukaryota; kingdom Metazoa; phylum Chordata; order Ceratodontiformes; family Protopteridae; genus Protopterus; species Protopterus annectens. The sequence continues at coordinate 1,202,751,540 of NC_056744.1, read as the reverse complement.
ATGATGTTACAGTAAATGTCTGGATGAGTGGGATTTTGGTAGCAGTTAAGATACCCATGTACTCACATAATATTGAGCAAGGCTTGCAAATAATGCAAGGGTTTTCCTCTCTTTTTATGGCACCTCATTCCCTTTTCTATGATTTCCTAACATTAATATCATATGACATTTATTGCATATATCTGTATCAATACTTAATATATTCATTTGAATATGCACAGCATTTCTTTGTAAGAGGCAGCAACTGTGGTCTTTAAAACAGCATTTGAATGTTAGGAATGTTGCTTTCCTAACTTGGTCAATATTCACTTAGACCTTTTGGTAAGTAAGTGTCTTCTCCCTGACATACCCTCAGTATGTGTGCATCAAAGAGGGGAGACTGTGAAATGCTGATTGTTCCTGCAGTCAGACTAACAATAGACCCTGGCAAGCCATTAGAAGTTAGCACTTCTCAATGCTTACCCCTGCAGTGCTACGGTGGGTGCATGAAATTACATAGTTCCTTAGACCATGTTTACTTCCTTGCACATAGTACAGATTGTGGTATTCAGAAATGCTAATGATTTAACACATCATTTGCATACTCACAGTGTTCTCAGGGATGACTCTTCACTATATAAAGGCATTTGTGAAGCTAATGCACTTGTGTCATAGAGGGGTGACTGTTTGGACCAAGAGAGCTTGATACTGCTAAATACACAAAAGTTTTGGAGATGTATCTACTTTCTGTACTGTTTTCTTGTCATGGTATATTGCAATTTCTTACATAATGCTTTTATTGTAACATTAAGGATGAATTTCAATGCTCAATACAAACCATTTATTTATTTTTCTGTTATTTCTTTATCCTTTACTGTTGGCATAGACCATACATATCAGTTATGCCTGCAGTACAAAAAGTTTACTACAGAATGCTACCTGACTTATATTTGGTAGGTTTTATTGTCTAGGAATTTGAACAGTTATTGCAGATGAATATAGTATAACTTCATAGCATGGCCAAGTATTTTTATGTGTTAGCACAAAGAAATGTGTTAAGTTTGTGATATCTACTTGGCTGCCCTCCACAGCAGTGGACATGGCACTATAATATCGTTTGACATTTCTACTTCTACACTGTGAATTGTCATTCTTAATGCTGCAGTGTATTATACAGTTACACAACATGTTTTCTGCATTATAGCACTGTTATATTGTTATTTTATTCATATGTCTTGGGGAGGGGGTCATAGGAAGCATTACCTTTTAAATTGTATGCATGATGGATGTATACATTCATACATGTTCGCAGCCATCCTGTCTATGTATAATATTTAGTTTTGTATCTGTTTTGTCTCATACAGGGGATATGGCACCTAAGAATAAATCTGAACTCCACAAGCCACAATTCAGGTGGTCAATGACATCAGTGATGCTGGAGGGTATAGATGACATTACTACCAGATACAACACAGGGCAAGTGATATGATAACCTCTGTTCACTGTACAGTGGCCACAACTGCACAGGAACAGGTGGATATGGAAGGTGGTCCTGCTACCAAAACACCACTAACTGAAATAAAGGAGTTCCTGTCCACTGTCAGGGAATCCAGATAACTTGGAAAATTGCTCACACAGAATCCTTGATGGTGCTGATGGGGATGACAGTCCCATAGTGTCTCAAGCAGAACGTACAAGCATGCTAAATAAAAAATAAGTGTGTCATTGTTATATTTTTAATTTATTTATGCCTTTATATGCATATATCTTACTTATCTGATATAGCTACAATCAGCAACAAGTGTAAGTCAGATGGCACAGTAATAGAGAGACAGAGGAGGGTGTTGGGGGGGGAATTCAAACCAGTCAGTAGATTTTTGTATGAGAACATTCTTAATCTGCACATGTAAAGAGGATTGTTCTGTATTTCTTGTTTTATTTGCACTGTAATAATTCTCAGCCTTCTTTCCTTTCCCTTCCTTACATTAAGGGACATCTGGGTTGCAGGCTGCAATACCACTAGCAGATGATCAGCACACATTTGCTTTCTTCTTATTTTCTCTACAGCTTGGAAGGAGATGGTCAACAGACCACACTGCTTTGCCAGGAATGGTTTGCATCTCTCCTCTCTAGGCTTTCGAATATTAGCTAAAACATTGTTTTCTCCCATAGTGCCTGTTTTAAGCAATGCCAAAATGAAAGTACTTCTGACATAGCAAATCAAAACCAAGAAAATCTAAAGATATTACTGCTCAATGCTAGGAGCCTAAACAAAAAAACTCCACTCCCCAGAAGCTCTCTTCATCCTAGAGAATGCGGATGTCTGTGTGGTCACTAAGACATGCCCTGGGATTCATTAACATTAAAATTTCATTCAGGAACAGTGTAGCTGTTCCTTCATGTAATATGTTTGCCGAGCGATCCAGCAAACAGCTGATCTGACATGCCAGAGCATGCCTACGCTGTTCCTGCATGGCTAAAGCTGCAGAATGCTAATTACCTCATTTGCTGGTAAAAAACATGCAAATAAGGTGAATTAACGATTTACTAAGCAGCCAAGTATCCGTGCAGGAAGAGTGTTATTTGCAGAAATGTATTCGGTTATTAACCGAATACATTTCTGCAAATAACAAAACACAGGCATGACAGCTCTCAAACAAACATGTATTACAGTGGTTAGGCATGTCAGTGGCCAAATATATGGTCATTGGCATGGAAAACCATTTCTTTTTTACAATAATCAGACTTTTTTTGGCCAATCCCAATCGTTTAAGCATAGGGCAGTGGCGCGCAAATGGGATCGGGTGCAAAATTAAAAGAAAAAAAAAAAAGGTGAACACAATTTTAAGGGAAATCTGCATTTTGCCATTATAGTCTATGGCATGCAGAATGAAAACACTACCAGGAAACAGTGGTTGTCAAGGGGAAAGGCTCTGTGTAAGTGCAGTAACTATGGACTAAGGCAGTGTGGTATGCAAATGAGGGGAAATTTATTGAATCACAGAAATTTTCTAAGTCCCAAACTGCACCTAACCGTGTAGGTGCTCTAGCATGATAGTGTAACTAGGAGGAACAACATACATGAAAAGGGGGTGTGTAAGGCATGTTGTAAGCACATTGGAGCCCTAAGGCACAGAGATAAGTTTAGCTATGCACAGCTAAGCAAGGGGTGTGTGTCTGAGGCTGTATTGTCTTATTCCTTGAACTGAGGAACAAGTTCGCGTCCACGGGATGGACATTTCCTATTGTTTACATAAGCTAAATGGGTTTGCATGGTGCGCGCTGGGTGTAAAAAAAAAACAAAAAACGGAAATAGGAGGACTATTTACATTTGAGCACTGGGTTTGTGTGGCATGCCTCAGGCTTAAAAGGGGAGGAAATAGGAAGGGGGGAAAGAAAAAAAAAGGAAAAATAGCAGAATTAAAGCAATCAAGTACAAATAACATAGCTGGCAGATGTAAAGCATCACAGTCAGCCAATCATACAAGCATCAACTGCAGCACAACAGTATAAAGTATGGAAACACCTTACAGTCTGATTTTTCCCACAAACTCTGCACCATTGGTGCATACATGTGGAGGAATTTTAAATGGAAAATGTTAGGGGCTGCCATTGCTTTGATCCATCAGTATGCGCTACAGGTTGAGGGCAGAGAAGAGGATACAGCTGACAACCATCACAGACTGAGGAGGAGGAGAAGAGAGTTCAGACCCAGGGTAACTTAGTAGGGGCTACATGATCTGGAGAGAGTAGAGCACTAGAGGGTGGACAGAGACATACTTCAACAAATCACTGAGCTGTACTGGCCTCAACTCAGACCTAGAATCAACAGTGGGGAACCCATCCCAGTGGATACCAAGGTATGTATAGCCTTAAGAATTCTAGCTACAGGTACTCTCCAAAGACCTACTTTGAATATTATAGAGGTCTCACAAGCATCTGCATCCAGGGTACTCCACCAGTTCCTGGATGCCATGCTACCCCATGCTGGTGAGCACATTTACTTCTCCAGTGAGGAGAGGACCTGCAATATGCGTCTCTTCCACCATGTAGCAAAATACCCAGAGGTACTGGGTGCCATAGACTGCATGCACATCCACATCAAAGCACCACCCAGTGAACAGGGTATGGTCTACATAAACCGTAAGGAATTCCTCTCCATCAACCACTAGGTTGTGTACAATGCCCAGGGCATTATCATGAATGTATGTGCTGGTAGCCCTGGAAGCTATCATGACTCCCACATCTGGCATTCATTACAGCTGTACCAGGCATTTGCCAGTAGGGACATCCCACATGGCCATCTGGTGGGGGATGCTGGCTATGCACTGAAGCCGTGGATGATGACACCCATCAGAAATACACACACATCCACACAAGAATGCCATAATGATGCACACATGCAAACCAGGATCATTATAGAGCATTTGTTTGGGATGCTCAAGTCATGGTTCTGCTGCCTTGACATATCTGGTGGAACCTTGCAGTACTCTCCAGCCACATGTGCACACATGTTCATAGTATGTGCCATAATACACAATATGATCCTGTGGAAACAGCTGCAGTAGGAATAGCATGAGTAAAGGCCACACAGCCCACCACCATTGCCAAGGTTCCCACAGGCACAGAGGGACTCACAGGAGGAGGCTCCTTAGCCTGCTCCTGTAGGCAGACGGAGCTGTGCCCAGTATGCTCAGGCCTTGACAAAGAGGCGATGTATAGCACACACATTGACACTGTAGAGACCCCAGGGACTAACACCTCTCTCTGACTTGCACACACAGTAAAATGTATGACACACACATCACATTAACTGTAACTTACCATGTATAGGCAGTGTACTATGTGCATCCAACATCAAGCCCTCAAGGTAAGTCAGTCTTCTTAACAATAAATGAATGGATTAGTATGTTCTGCTAGCATATCTATGGTAATGCTGCATGCATGCAAGGGAATGGGGTGGCCTACTGGGATACCAGCACACAACTGACAGCTATGTGGGACACCAGTAAATGTCTGGCCAAAACTGGCCTCCACACACTATGCAGTAGTACCCAAGATGACAAATCCCACAGCAGTATATGTGTGTGGACAACTAACTGGGGGGGGTCATAGGTCACAGGCATGGATGTCAGGGTGGAGGTCCCATAACCACCCCTCATACCCACACAGCAAGTCACCTGTAGAAAACCACAGAGAAATGTCTTGTAAAGGTACACAAATGGTGGCAATGTTGAATAAACTCCCTACAGACTCACACAGTGATAGCACAGAAGGACCTGCAGTTGCAGTAAGGCTATGAAGGGTAAGAAGTCTGAAATTCAAATGTATGACAGTACTATCTGACCTGGGCTCTTTACTGATATGCCTCTAGTCCCCAAGACAGGGTACAATAGTATGGTAAATGAAACCAAAATATAAAGCAAATATCAGCACAGTCTGTGCAAATGTGTACAATTGACAGGGGTGACCCCTATATACCCACACAAATGCAGTAACATGTATGTTTGCATGGAAATAGCAGCATAGCACAAATTGGCAGGGCTGTATCAATACACATGAAAACATGTTGCCTATCCACAATATGCAGGGGTCAATGAGCTATGTGTATGTGTAGTTAATACTGTCTGGATCTGGCCAGCATGTTCTCCTGGCAGTCATCTTGTAGTACCCTGGGTACAGTGCTGCCTTTGACAGGGCCATGTGCAGATAACTGCAGTGCCAACTGTTATGCATGTCAGTGACACTCACTGCTCTGCCACTGACATACTTGGAAGTCACAGTGCTATGTGGAATATACTACACATATTACTGACATCTTGAAGGATGTGTAGCAGAGATGCCAAAGCTTTGTGAATATAAGTGCTTTGTGGTACTGTTGCCAGTGATCATTCTCAATAATAATTTTTTCTTATGTTTGCTTTTGCATATAATGGATATGCTTGAACAGTTGAATTCACTCTGTACCCACACCCATAACTCTCAACTTCTGACAGCAAGATGTCTGGACAAGGGCAGAAATAAAAATGAAACAAAGGCACAATGGTAGGCATATGTTGTAAATATCGCCCTACAACCGAGTGACGTCTCCAGGCATTTCTGCAGTTACACCCTACTGCTCCTCTAGGCATCAAATATTGCCTGTTCATATTTGCATTAATAATTCCAAAACCATGTTACATACAAGGTATTGGAAAATTTTATCTTGAAGCATACATGATAGCAAACACAATTGTATTGATATATGACCTCTGTCAATGGGTATTTGTTAAAAATGTAAGGTGATAACTTAAATTTTTAAATGCTGAAGCCACGCCCACTAGGGGTTAAAGGTACACACTCAAAAGAGCTCTACTGGAGGGAATGGGAAAGTTAGTAGGGGGGAGGGTTTTGCAGTAGTGGGAATTACCTGAATGTTATGTATTCTGAAACAGTAATGTCTGTATTATTTTGTAACATCACACTTCAATTATATGTAACTAAATTGCCATAAAAACACAAGTTTCCATAAAAAGGATAAAACCTCTAGCCAAACACCTGGACAACCTGCCAAAAATGTAGAGGTGAGAGGTATGCCCACACAAGGATATGACATCCCAGGTTAGAAAGATACCACAGAAGCAGGAGATCCCCAGCTAGTATATCGCCAAGTTGCTGGACTGTTTACACAGCTCTGCGTCATTACTAAACTGGCTATAGCCACACCTCGCAAATGCCCTTGTTGGGCAAGAATTTACATAGCTGCCCTCATAATATTGTTCTATGCATCATACAACTAGTATTCCTCTGGTAAAGCTCTGTGATGATCTGTGTATGTCTGTTACTAGGTAATGACACAATACATTGCAGTTTCAGACTACAGATATGTCAAAAAATTTTTGCTAAACAAAACAAGTACCCTGAGGAAAGTCCTGTGTACCCCTGAGAGGAATGGTTGTAGCACACAAAACCCTGAACTGGAGTACACCTATCTCTGGAATGGAGTCCCACTCTAACTATAGAAGGTCAGACTGGGCATGCCCCTATACTTAGAGAATCACAGGACATGCTGGAACCCACATCAGAATATATGACTGCATTGTGTATATATGTCCGTGCATACAGACAGCTACATAAATCTCAACTGTCCTCACACACACACATCAGACAGGATTACCCTCAGCTAGCTGTAGGTGGACCATATATCATATATCTGCATCTGTTGCATGAGATACACACACATATATATGGGCAGCAGATAACATATGTCAAGCATACACACACATAGATGTGGGGAACTGAGAGACAGTGATACAGAGAGAGACACAGGGACACACACACACAGTGAGTGAATTGCATGTGAATGGCATACAGTGATGTCCTGCTGTGGATAGTGGCATACCAGTTGTAAACAGTTGCATGTGCCAGCATAAAAAGTGAGCCCCATTGTGTAACAGTATTGAGGTTAGGCTTATAATATCACATCACCTCCCTGTGTGTCTTTGTGTGTGTCTGTAGGTCTAAGTATTAGGAGACTCTTTCCACTCAGTACACTTCACCTTACCCTACTTCACAAGATCTGCTGCTTTCATTCACCTTGGAAGTACCATTTGACACATATCATCCCCTTTAAGCTCTGTAGCACGTGCGATAACTGCATAACATTATAGTACAAATAACCTAGATAGGGGTTGTAATCTCAATACTGGCAACTGTCTGTGTGTGTGTGTGTGTGTGTGTGTGTGTGTGTGTGTGTGTGTGTGTGTGTGTGTGTGTGTGTGTGTGTGTGTGTGACAGTTGTGTATGCAAGAGTGAAGGCGTGTGTGTTTGTTTGCAGGTAAAAAAGGTTTAGGCCATTCTCACCCACAACACTTCCTAGTGCCCCACTTTATTAGTCCTGGTGATGTCATCTCCCTTTGGCCAGTTGTCACCCCAGCAAGCTCCATAGCATGTGTGATAACTGCATAACAGTATAGTACAAATCATTAGCTAGACAGGGGTTCTAATCTCAGATCTGGCAAATGAGTGTCTGCGTATGTTTGGAAGAAGAAGTATTTTAATAAGTGTTAGAAAAATATGTATTATTAATATGCATGCTTAGTGCATTCGAGGTTTAAAAGGGTTAATACATTTATTCTGTTCACACTGCATGAATCTGCACAGCTATTAGAAACTTAACAAGAAGCATTCTATTTTCTGCTAATGTCAGCAAATAACAAGAAGTAATTCATTTCTACTAGTGTCATGAAATTTAACAAAGAGTTATTGATTTTCTGCTTATGCCATGAGAAAGTACACAGCTGCTAGAAGCTTTGATAAGGAACACAATGGATGCTTGAAAGTATAAACCGTAGTCAGCATTATTTATACCTAAGCTAGAAATGTACCTTGAATCTAGACAAAATGTAACACATATATTAGAACTGCACAATTGAAGAATTGAAAGTTTGTAGTGGGCTAAAATAAGTCCCAACGCCAGGTTGTTTTTCTCAGATGTTTTGTAAATCAGCAGTTATTCTCAAATAGTCAGCAATTAGTCCAGTAACATTTTCTGTAGAACAATACAGAAAGCTGTGTCTAACTACGTCAGCAATAGAAGTAACATTTCTGTGTGACATGGAAAGAACTGTATAAAAATGCCATACTAATTATTAATGTTCAGACAAACCATTCTGCCAGCATGCTTTGTCTCCTTGCTGCAAGTTAATAAAAGGTGCCTTGCTTGAACCTTACATGAATTGGTCTTTGAAGTTTTTTCCTTTAACAGATTGGTCCTACGGACCGGAACCCTCTCTTCACCTCAGATCAGACGGGCCAGGTGGCTGAAACTGTACGGGGAAGAAACCAAATTGGTTCTTATTTGAAAAGCCCTCCGACTGAATTGTCATTCAAAAGAGGCCAGCCACTTTCTGATCTGTGACTGAAGGCCGGGTCTCCGCAAATCAGGTGATCAATCACGTAGGATCAGGTAAGGTGAATCTACTTTTTCCTGTTTTCTGTTTTAGATCAGGGACTAGATTTGTATTGCTTTTGTCAGGACTGTGTTTTTCTTACAAGTCAGGGACAGAAAAGATTATTGTCTTGTCATAGATCAGGAGAAACAGAATAAGTAGGCAGTCATTCTGAAGAGACTATAACAAAATCTGTGGTACCACGTTAAAAATAAGAGAAGTTACGTAACGATAAAAGGGTAGAACAAAATGGGTAATAATTGCACAAAAAGACTCCAAAATCCGCCGTTAACAGAAGATGCAAAATACATGCAGTCGCAGCGTGCAGACAATATTAAATATTATTCAAAATGGGTTAATAAATATGAATTCGATGGAAAATTAGAACAATCCTCGCTTATCAAACTTGTCAAACAGCTCAAAACCGATTCCAAATGTTGGGTAAAAAAGCAACGTAAATTAGGAATTTTTCAGGCACACAGGTGGATTGAGGAAGTAAACCGCAGGGAACAAAATAACAACAATTCAAAAACAATGTTTTAAGATAAGGAGGACAATAACTTAGTAATAGCATCGGCCCCTCCTCCTCCCTTACCAGAATATGAAGCAAGTGAACAAGTTAGTCCACCCCCATGATATCCTGTCGTCATTGAAAATAGAGACATTGTAAAAGTAAAACCATTTATTAGAGATCCAGGTCTCGAACAAAGGCAGGTAACTTAAATGAAGGCATTGAGTTATATCAAATGGTTAAGAATTCACGATCTATGAGTGAAGAAGACATATGCCCACTTATAGAAATACCCAATCCTCAGGCAGGACAAGATAATCAGGACCCAACTATTTTAGTGTATAGCCCCTGGACTCCGGAAGATATCCGGAAAGCCACTGAGGGAATTCCCCAAACAAAAGTTAATTTTAGAAAATTCTCAGAAGATTTACAAGGAATGAGGCTGAGTTATAATCTAAATGGAGAAGAGGTAGAAAAAGTAGTTAGACAAGTTGTGGGGCCAGGTTGGCACATGATTAGTGGCAACTGGAATCCCCATGATGCTGCACAAAGACCCCTCCCACATAGCAGCGCAGAATTAGACAACAGAGTAAGACATCTTGCAAACCGCATCTCTGAAAAATGGAAGCCTAGGGCACACTGGACTTGCATTAATCAATGCATCCAACAAGAAGGTGAAACTATTGACCGGTATTATGCCAGACTATTAGAATGTTTTAATAACCACTGTGGAATGCAGGTTCCTGAAGATCAAACACAAGATTCCCCATATGAACAGCAGTTAAAGAATGCATTTTTAAAGGGCAGTATTGCACCTATAAGCAGTTTTATTACAAAACACATGGTAGACCATCGTACAAGCAGGTTACAGTCATTACTTGAATATGCTAGGCATGCTGAAAGGCATTTTAATAGCAAAAGAAAAAGAAAGCTCAAGTATTTTCTGTAGAAGATGGAGCAGAAGTTTATGTAGTACAGTCTGGGAAAAAGGGCAAGAAAAATGCACAGGGAAACAAACAATCTGATCAACGATCAGAGGACTTTGAAGGGCGAAAGAAAAGGGGTGAATGTTTTAAATGCAGTAAAAAGGGACACTTGGCAAAGGATTGCAGGAAAAACAATAAGGCAACCACGGAAGACAAGGAGGGTAAGGACTGACTATATGGTAGTCAGGAATCACTAGAAGGGGATAGCGAAGAAAGGACAAATGAGAATGTGATAGAGGGAGTAGAGGGTGTGACAGAAGAGATAAAGGAAGTGCAAGAAGTTAGTGACAGTGAAGAAAATGAAATATTAGACCTAGCTTTATTGAGGTTAGAGCTCTATTTAGCAGACACAAAACCAGAAGTTACACTCTTGGTAGAAGGGAGGAAGGTCAAATTCTTGTGTGACTCAGGGGCATCATGAACCCTGATACATCCCTCCAAACTACCAGAAAACACAGAGACACCTGATTACATACTGGTAAAAGCAGCTAATGGACAGCTGTATCGGGAGCCCCTCTCCTGTAATATTGCAATAACTGATCCAGTTTCAGGATTGACTCAGAAAAGCAAAATTAGTTGTTTCTGCAAAATGCCCAGTAAACCTCTTGGGCAGAGACCTCATGCAACTATTTTGTATAGCAGTAGTCCCAACCATGCAGGGTATGGAAGCACAGAGACAAATTGATACCTTTGCAGTGCAATCGGAGGGTGAAATGTTTTATTGGTACAGCCAGGACGTGGTTATGACTGGTCCAGGGACTGTGACTGAAGAATTAATGAATGTAGCCATCAGCAAGTTCCCCTCCCTTGACATTGATAAGCAACACTTGCTATACTGTACCCTGTATTATTGTAACACACCAGGACCTGATAAGGAATATGAGCAAGAATTGATTAAAAATCATGCAAACAGATTGATATTACTTAACCTGTACTGGGACACAGAAGGGAACAGTGTAGCCAGCTGTTCATTGCCCCAGGAGTTCTTTACACTTTATAAATCTAATCGATTACCATGTTAGCTTAACCAAGAACAAAAATATAGAATGGGCAGACCTAGGAGAAAAGTCACAAAATGGGAGAAACAGACAGAATTAGAACTGTCAGAACAGGGAATACAAATACAGAAGTTGAAATGGATAACTCAGACCCACCCAGCCGTGCACTTGCAGTCTAGCAAGGACAGCTGATTAGCACTCCTATTAAAGGAGGAAGAGAATACCTTACAAAATATACCAGAGACTCTATGGTCAAAAGGAAAATCAGATGTAGGACTTATTTGTACAGCGGAATCAGTAACTATCACGCCAAAGTCAACATTTAGACCACAGAAAAGACAGTATCCCTTAAGAAAAGATGCATAGGCAGGGATAAAGCCTATTATAGCAGCCTTACTTAAAGGAGGGATACTAGTAGAATCTCCCGATTCACCAAGTAACACACCCTTATTTCCAGTTAAAAAAGCAAATGGAGAATGGCGTATGGTCCAAGATTTACAAGCTGTAAATGATGCAGTAATACCAAGGGCACCTACGGTGCCAGACCCACACACCCTGTTGAATGATTTAAAACCTCACCAGAAGTATTTTTCTGTGGTAGACATCAGCAATGCATTCTTTTCAATACCAATACACCCTGACAGCCAGTATTGGTTTGCATTTACATTTCAGGAGAAAAGGTATACATATACGCGACTACCACAGGGATATTGTGAAAGTCCAACAATATTCTCACAAGAAATGGCAAGCAACTTGGCTGGATTCACCCTACCAAGAGGCAGTCACATTTTACTTTATGTTGATGACATCTTGCTGGCGGCCCCCACCCAGCAAGATTGTAGAGAAGATACCATAGAGCTATTACGATTTTTAGCCGCTGAATGACATAAGGTAAATAAAAGTAAACTGCAGCTTTAGAAAAAACAAGTCAAATACCTGGGATATGTAATATCCAATGAAGGTAGAACATTAGATGTGAACAGAAAAGTAGCAATTTTGCAAGCACCAAAACCCACTACCAAAAAGGAAATGATGTCCTTCCTCGGTACAACTAATTTTTGCCGGAGCTGGATTCCAAACTACGCTTTGGAATCTGCACACTAACTGACCTTATATATAAGAAGCCTATGGCAGCACAGGATTTGTTACAATGGACACCAGAGGCAGAATCTGCTTTCTGCAAACTGAAACAGTTAATAGTGTCCTCATTAGTTCTAGGATTACCAAACTACCATAAACGTTTTTTCCAAACTGTAGATTGTAAGCAAGGTTATATGACATCAGTGTTAACACAACAGCATGGGGATAAGCAACGCCCCATTGCTTACTGTTCATCACAACTAGATCCAGTGGCATGGTCCTTACCCCACTGTGTACAAGCAGTAGTTGCAGCTGCAATGGCAGTACAGGCTTCGGCCTCAGTAGTCTTATTCTACCCTCTCACTTTGAGAGTGCCTCATGCAGTCGCGATTATTTTACTATAAGAAAAGGTGGCATATCTTTCCCCTGCTAGGCATCTTTCCTGTATGACTATATTGTTGAGCCAACCTCACATGACAATTGAGTGATGCATGACTTTGAACCCTTCTACTCTGCTCCCGACCCCTGCAGATGGCACACCGCACTGCTGCCTGCAGGTAATTGAGCAAAAGACACTACCTAGAAAAGATCTTACGGATGTCCTCTTGGATGATGCCAAGGTGACATACTACGTGGATGGTTCATGCAAAAGGGGTCCTGCAGGACAGAACCTAGTAGGATATGCAGTAGTTTCTGACACTGAGAATATAGAAGTAAAACCTTTACAACACAACTTATCTGCACAGGCAGCAGAATTGATTGCTTTGACACGGGCATGTATCTTTGCAAAGGGTAAATGTGTAAACATTTTTACTGACAGCCAGTATGCTTTTTCTATCTGTACATGTTTTTGCGTAACAGTGGAAAAACCGAGGAATGATAACATCTACTGGCAAACCTATAAATCATGCACAGTTTATTGTAGATCTTTTAGAGTCTATTCAGTTACCTCAGAAAGTAGCCATTTGTAAATGCACAGCTCACACCAAGCAACAAAATAAGACTTCAAAAGGTAATGCGAGAGCTGATACAGTTGCAAAACAAGCAGCTACAGAAGTATTTCTTTTAAATGAGGAACTACAACCCTCTGAGATTTTACACTTAAAAATGTTAAAAACAATGCAGACACTCATTATGCAAGCTGAAAAACAACGATGGGTAAAAGGAGGAGCAATTCTCGAAAAGGGGCTGTACATCTCTAGAGAAGGGAAACCGATACTACCATCTAATTTGTTTAGATATGCAGCTTTGTTGAGCCATGGGCAGTGCCATGTCTCAACAGGGGGGATGGTACATCTGGTGAACCAGGTGTTCACAACGTACGGATTTACAAACTACTCTAAAAAATTTTGTTTGACGTGTCAAATTTGCAACAAACATCATGCACAAGGGGCGTTAAAGCCCAAGCAAGGGAGTTTCACTACACCATCATATCCGTTTCACACTATCTGTATGGATTTCATAGAATTGAACAAATGTGAAAATAAGAAGTATTGTCTTGTCATTGTATATATGTTTTCCAGATGGGTGGAAGCCTTTCCAACCAAAAATCCAGATGCAGCCACAGTGGCAAAAGTACTTGTCAAATAAATCATCCCTAGATTCGTCATTCCGGAAAGGATCTACAGTGACAATGGTACACACTTTGTAAACCAAACCATACAGCAGTTAAGTAAGCATTTTGGTATTTATTTAAAAAATCATTGTGCATACCATCCACAATCTGCAGGGCTAGTTGAATGGCATAATGGTATATTAAAAAACAAATTGAGAAAGTTAATAGCTGAGACAGGAAAGAATTGGCTGTATTGTTTGCCCCTGGCATTGCTGAGCATGAAAACTGTTCCGACTGCAAAATGATTGACTCATTTTGAAAAACTATTTGGAAGGGCTTATTATACACCCCAGTGGAAACTTCTCATGTCCTCAGACCAGGAAGCTGATTTTACACTAGCTGAATATATGAGTAAGTTAATTAATTCTAAACATCTGTTGCAGTCAAATTCTGTTTCAGATAGAAAACAAACCAAGACATCAGAAGTGGCAGTGATACCCGGAGACTGGGTGTGGATAAAAGTTATAAAGAAGAAGAATTGGTCATCACCAAGGTGGGAAGGTCCATACCAGGTGCTTCTTTCGACGCCCACTGCAGTCAAGATAGCAGAGTGAGCTTCGTGGATCCACCTGATGCACTGCAAACTAGTTAAAGACTTTGAACTGGACAAAAATCTTACCTCTCCATTGGGGCCCTCAGCACAAAGTCTGGCTACAAAGGGGGGTCAGATCAATAGGACTGATCTGTCTCAACCCCAGTGAAGAAACCATCGGTGCTGAAGGTCCTATTAGGGCAGAGAGTAAGATCAGATGTCAAAAGTAAAAATGATGGAATCCAGAAAAATCCAAATACACCTACTTGGAAGAGTCGGAGAAAACAGGAATGCAGAACAACCATTTCCTCAGACATATTGCATAATCATCCTGTTGACTGTACTAGTGACAATAATCTTTTTGTTGTGGCCATTCCTTTTCCCAGCCACACAAACTGAACTGAATAAGCATGGAGAGTTGCACGTAGAGTGGCACCCACACTTCAACACTTACCAGGCAATCAAATATGTGTATGCTGAGACCTTCAATGTTTCGAATTGCTGGATTTGCACAGCTTTGCAAACAGCATACAGGGGGTTATTGTTAACTTCAGTCCCCCCTAGGAGCCAACAAGACCTGGAAAACTTAGTCTATGATACATCAGATGTCACATCACAAGATAAGGTAGCATTGCACTTGTCTGTTTGACAGAAGGGGACTGTGTGTTTTTACAAAAATGATACAGTTCAGGTGGGTTGGAGCAATTGCAATGTGACTGTTCCCTATAGATGCTACAATAAAACTGACAACAGAGGTTCCTATTGCAACACAAGCTATGATTCATTTTTTGAACTGATGCATAGGACAACTGATGAAGTAAAACATAATGCTGACCTCTATAGACAACTGATTATAGTTGACAAAAAATGTTTCATCCAGAGCCAGGACATAGTAAATTTACTACCAAAGTAGAAGATTGCTACTTTGTATGTGGTAGGAAAGCATATAAGTGGTTACCTGAGAATTGGTCCGGCAGTTGTTATTTGGGGTACCTGGTTCTGGCCATACAACACACATCAGTTTTACCTCAGGGGAAAATTTGAAATGTTCGACAAGAAATCAAGAAGCCTGTCAACTCAATGGGGCAAATCATTGCAGGCTGGAAAAACCATCATGCTGTGAGCTTAGGAAAAAATGGACTGTCACATATGGACTTGGGTGATACTATCATCTCGTGGGCAGGTGTACTGCCAGCATATGGAGCAACAAAATCAATCTAGGAACTGAGAAAACTGTCTAAACATCTCAAAATAATGAGAAATACAACCTTTTCTGCCCTAGAATTGGTGACTGATGAACTGACTGCCATGAGAACTGTAGTGCTTCAAAACTGCATGGCTCTTGATTTCACCCTAGCGGTGAGAGGAGGTACTTGCACTTTAATCCAGGAGGAGTGCTGTTCGTATATTCCTGACCATAAACACGAGATAGACAATCACCTTGAGGTAATTCAGCAGGTGTCGGCTATGACCAAGCCAGGACCAAATCCATTGATGGACTTTTTCCAGAGATTGTTTGGGGGGGGGCAGTATCCTAATGAACATCCTGATTGCCATCTGTATAGGAATGATCCTGCTGGTGGTATGTGTGTGCTGCTGCATCCCCTGCATGAAAAGACTGATTAAAGACTTTATAGACATGTCAGTTTTAGAAACCTTATACCAAGGTATTGAACTTGAAGAATTGCTAAAAAATTGAAAATGCTTTCATAAGTTTAAACTGAATGACTCTCTTAACTGCAAATCCTCAGTAGGAAGAGGTTAGGGGAAGAAAGAAAAAAAAACTGTTTATGCTTATTTTGAAAGTAGAATAAGAGTATTAAAAGGGGGAAATGTTAGAAAAATATGTATTAGTAATATGCATGCTTAGTGCATTTGAGGTTTAAAAGGGTTGATACATTTATTCTGTTCACACTGCATGAATCTGCACAGCTATTAGAAACTTAACAAGAAGCATTCTATTTTACACTAATGTCAGCAAATAACAAGAAGTAATTCATTTCTACTAGTGTCATGAGACTTAACAAGAGTTATTGATTTTCTGCTTATGCCATGAGAAAGTACACAGCTGCTAGAAGCTTTGAAATGGAACACAATGGATGCTTGAAAGTATAAACCGTAGTCAGCATTACATATACCTAAGCTAGAAATGTACCTTGAATCTAGGCAAAATGTAACACATATATTAGAACTACACAATTGAAGAATTGAAAGTTTGTAGTGGGCTAAAATAAGTCCCAAGGCCAGGTTGTTTTTCTCAGATGTTTTGTAAATCAGCAGTTATTCTCAACTAGCCAGCAATTAGTCTAGTAACATTTTCTGTAGAACAATACAGAAAGCTGTGTCTAACTACATCAGCAATAGAAGCAACATCTCTGTGTGACATGGAAAGAACTGTATAAAAAAGCCATACTAATTATTAATGTTCAGACAACCCATTCTGACAGCATGCTTTGTCTCCTTGCTGCAAGTTAATAAAGGGTGCCTTGCTTGAACCTTACGTGAATTGGTCTTTGAAGTTTTTTCCTTTGACAATAAGTCTCCCACCCACTGCCCTACTTCATCACTCCTACTGATGTCATTTTCCTTATCAACACCTTTGGCCACTTGTTAGTCCAATAAGCTCTGTAACATGTGTGATAACTGCGTAACACTATAGTACAAATCACTACCTAGCCAGGGCTTCTAATCTCAGACCTGGCAAAAGTGTGTGTGTGTGTGTGTGTGTGTGTGTGTGTGTGTGTGTGTGTGTGTGTGTGTGTGTGTGTGTGTGTGTGTGTGTGTGTGTATGTTTGGAAGAAGAAGTATTTTGATAAGTCTCCCACCTACTGCCCTACTTTATCACTCCTGCTGATGTCATTCCCCTTATTTGCACCTTTGGCTAGTTATTAGTTCAGTAAGCTCTGGGGTGTGTGTGATAACCATGTAATACTATAGTACAAATCATTAGTTAGACAGGGGTTCTAGTCTCAGATCTTGCAAATGAGTGTGTGTGTATGTTTGTAAGAAGAAGTATTTTGATAAGTCTCCCACCCACTGCCTATTTTCTCACTCCTGCTGATGTTGTTCCCCTTATCAGCACCTTTGGCAAGTTATTAGCCCAGTAAGCTCTGTAGCATGTGCAAAGACTGTGTAATACAAGTAACTAGATAGGCAGGGGTTCTACTCTCAGAGTTGGCAAATTTGTGTGTGTGTGTGTGTGTGTGTGTGTGTGTGTGTGTGTGTGTGTGTGTGTGTGTGTGTGTGTGTGCATGTGTGTGTATATGTGTAAGTGTGTATGCTTTAGGAAGAAGTATTTTGATAAGTTTCCCACCCACTGGCCTACTTTATCGGTCCTGCTGATGTCATTCCCCTTATCAGCACCTTTGGTCAATTATCAACCCAGTAAGCTCTGTAGCTCATGTGATAACCATGTAATGCTCTAGTACAAATAGCTAGATAGGTAGGGGTTCTACTCTTAGATCTGGTAAATGTGTGTGTGTGGCTGTATAAGTGTGTATGTAAGTGTGTATATTTGTAGGAAGAAGTATTTTGATAAGTTTCCCACCCACTGCCCTACTTTATCAGTCCTGCTGATTTCATTCCTCTTAACGGCACCTTTGGCCAGGTATTAGCCCTGTAATTTCTGTAACATATGCAAATACTGTGTAACAGTATAGTAGAAATAATTAGAAAGACAGGGGTTCTATGCTCAGATCTGACAAGTGTGGGTGTATAAGGGTATGTCTAAGTGTGTGTGTACGTTTGTAGAAGAAGTATTTTGATAATTTTCCCACCCACTGGTCTATTTTATCAGTCATGCTGATGTCACTTCCCTTACAGGTCCATAGGTATGTACTAGGCTAATGGCCTGGAGCTGTTACAAGCCTAGCCCATAGAGGTGCCCTACCATTGTGCCACCCGACATTAGTTCCTAGTGCCTCCAGAGCCACTGAAGTGATCCCTGGGGTGAACCCATGCACTCATCAAGATCTCTCTGGAACAGGATCATCTAGGTGCTTTGCTTGACATGTATGGGAACTCTATTACAGGTCATTCGCAGTCTGTGGGTGAGGAACCTGTCCCTCAAGCATGTTATGTTGATTGTGGTAATGAGGTTGAGGTCTCTGCAGTGTGTGGTGCAGAGGGATTGGGATGTCTTTAGATGTAGCATTTGTAAAAGAGCTGGGTCAGACATGGCTTTGCAAGTCAAGCAGAGATCACCTCTAAGTAGGTGATATGAGACAGAGAATAGCTGGAGTCATATGAGTCTGTCTGTGTAGGACATGTTTTTAATGCCTAGGATCTTCTTTGTGAGGTATTTCTCTGGCCTCTCCAGCTGTTGCAGGTGTCTAGTGAGGTATATGCCAAATGGCCCATTATACTTGATGATTGGTCTAATGAGGGAAGAGTACACAGAGATGATGACCTCTTCCTTCCTGGATGCAAAGCCCTTGGTAATGAGATGTGCCACATAGAAGGATTTCCTGACCACAGTGGCAATGTGGTGGTTAAAGGAGAGGTTTCTGTCAATCTGTGTCTCCAGATCACTTAAAATGCCTACAGTGGTCAGTGGGCTCCCATTGATGTGGTACTTAGTGGGAACTGAGTTTTTACCAAAGGGGCAGATGATGTATTTTGTGGTGTTAAGCTTCAGGCCATGGTTTCCACACCAGTCAGTGGTCACAGTGAGGGCTTTCTGTAGGCTGTCTGCATCACATGTGGAGTTAATGATGGCTCCCAGTTTGCAGTTGTCTGTGAACTTTGTCAGCCAGAGTTCCTTTGTGTTGGTCTGGACTCTTGAGAAGTAGATGCTGAACAGGAGAGTACCCAGAAGGGATTCCTGTGGGACTCCACTGATGACTGTTTGGCAGTCTAACTTGGATCTTGCTACTTTCACACTGTGTTCTATCTGTGAGCCAATTTGCAACCCCCCCAGTGATATAGGGGTTGCTGCCCAGTTTGGTGGGTTCATCAATAATTCCTGACTGAGGAATGGTATCAAGAGCCTTGGCCTGATTGATGTAGGCTGTATGCCGTGCCTTACTGTCATACACAGCCCTGGTGACTGACTCAAAGAAGCCAACCAGGTTGAACAGGCATGATCTCCCTTTGACAAAGCCAAACTGTGTCAGGTCCAGAGTTTGGAGATTACCCATATGTTTTGTCGATCAGGTCCCTGATGATGTGATCCATATCTGTACATATCAGACTCATCAGGCTAATGTCTTGATAATTCCCAGGGCCTGTAGTTGCTACACCTTTATGGAGAGGGATGACTGTAGCAGTGCACCATTTGTGAGGGACAAAGCCTGAGTTGAGGCTGTGACTGAACAGGGCACACAGATGTGGCACCAGACCTCTTTGTAGTTCATGTAGAACACAGCCAGGGATAATTTTGATTCCCATGAAAGCTGTATTTTTGCCTGTGGGCAATGCAGGTGTAACCTGGGAGGCAGTAATCCTGGGTGCCTAACATTCTTCTTGCATTTGTGATTCTTTCCTTAAGGGGGGAGAGGGGTAAAGCTGGTACAGAATGTGTCGGCAAGAATGTTAGCAATATCTGTTGGCTCAGTATAGGAAGTAGCTTTGTGCAATAACCCAGAGGGAGGTTCTTGATATAACTATCAAAGGCTTTGTGAATGTTGTCAGTGCCTGCTGCAATTCTGCTGTCATAGCTGGCTTTCGATGATTTCATGAGGGATCTCAAATTGTTGTTGAGGCTAATAAGGGAGTTTTACCACTCTTGGGACTCCACGTTTTTCTGCAACAGTTTATTCCTTATGTTGCATAGTTTATTAATAGCAGGGGACCACCAGATTGGCCTTCAGTATTTGGAGTAGAGTGTTATGGTTCTGTTGGGTATCACTAGTTCCATGCATTGATATACATGTTTGTACAGTGCATTTGTGTATGATTCGGCAGTCATGCAGGTATTTTCCATTGGCAATGGTGCTGTGAAGTTAGCCACCTCTGTTTTTAGGAGTCCAAAGTCAGCTTTGGAGAAGTTTTTCAAGGTGGTTACCTTTGTGGGGGTGTGGGAGAGATGTGGATTTCCATGGTGATTACTTTATGATTGGATCTCACCAGGTAGGGATTGACTACTGTTGTCAAGCAATGGTCCAATATGTGAGTAATCAGCACAGATCAAGGATGTTGCTTCCTCTACTGGGTGTCAGAATGAGGTTGTCCAGGGCATTAGAACTGATGAATTCCAGGAAGTGTTGGGTCAGTGTATTGGTGCTTGAGCATCTTTCCCAGTTGATGGAGGGGTAGTTGAAGTCTTATAGTATGAGAGTGTTCGGTTGGATCTTGATAAATTCCAGGGTGTTGAGGAATGTGGATTGAGAGTCTAGGGACATGGATGGGGACCTATAGCAGGCTATGACCTGGATTGCACTATTACCCAATGTCAGTTGTACATGAAGGATCTCAGATGCATTATTCTGGGATACTAGTCTGGAGGTGTGCATATCTATTATTAATATGGAGACACCACTGTCTTTGGAGCTGTGGTCCATGTTTTGGGGCTGACAGGTGTGGAATGAGTTATATCCTGGTAGTGCAAGGGTGCTGTCTGCTTTTGTAAACCAGGTCTCCATTGCAGCACAAATGTCAATGTTCTCCATTTTGAGGAGTGCTTCGAGTGGCTGCATCTCAAATTTTAGATGACTAGTGTTGAGCAGCATGACCCTCAGATTGCATATATGTATGGCTGTTATTGTGGTAATTTGATTTGGAACACCACCTAAAAAGACACTATAGGGGTGGCAAGATACTTAGCCACTACCTGGAAACCCAGGGATGATAGATGCAGGTCATCTCTGGCAAGCCATTGCAGTCTGTCAATCATGTCATCCCAAGCAGACAGATACTGGATCCCATGAGAATGACAGCAGACACTTAAGCCAATTGTTGAAGTCAATATTTTGTTGTTTGTACTGTGGTATCATTCTGGGTGACAGTAGCATACTGTTCAGGGCTACTGTCATACCTGCCTGTCCCACATAATCTGAGAGCACCACCATGTCTCTTCGCATGTAGTCCAGGGAAGTACAGCTCAGGTCATTCACACACACATGGACAATGACAGAGTGATACTTGTAATTGTTGTGGAGTGACCTGACTGGGTGTGTTATGTGTTGGATTCTGGCACCTGATAGACAGCTGACTGTTACCTTCTCCATGTTCAACCTACTGAGTGGGACATCTGTGTGCCTCACTATTGAGTCACCTATGATTAATGTATTAGGCAAGGTGGTTAGCCTTAGGGGCTTAGGTTGAGTGGCACACTGTGTAGGTGAGATATGTGTCCTGTGGTTTGTACTGTGTTGTGGTGGTCATGTGGAT